>NC_056745.1:1123849082-1124076582 GCF_019279795.1 Protopterus annectens
CATGATGTATGTGGATAGGGTTAAAGCCATGTCACTGTCATCTGTCTGGTATAGGATGAGGTGACATTTACCTGGCCTCCAGGTCTGTGTCTGACCTTGCCCTATTGGGAGTATTGCATATTCAAAAATCTCATATAGCTTATAACATCAGCATTGTCTGTTGAGGAAAATATGGCAATAACAGTGTCCCACATGCTGGTGTAAAAGGCTCTCTGTAATGTCAAACAAGAGCTCATACATACACACCCTGCTGACTGCAGTGAGACTAGAACCCTCAACTATCTAACTACACAGACTACAGACCTCTTTATTTAAGACAAGTGCCACATCTCAAGTCTGACTTGGAGCATGTCAGACAACATTTTATAGCTAATGACATCAGCAGTGTCTGTTAAAGAGACTATAACAGTGTCCCACATGCTGGTGTAAAATGCTCTCTGTAATGTCAGGCATGAGGTCTCACACACACACACACACACACACACACACACACACACACACACACACACACACACACACACACACACACACTTGACTGCAGTGAGAATAGAAGTCCTTCCTATCTAAGTACACAGACTACAGAACACAATACTTTACCTAAGTGCCACAGCGCAAGTCTGACTTTTACAGAAGTGCAGGTGAACTTATAGTAGATGACATCAGCAGGCCATTGTGGAGACAAAATGTTGGGAGACCTGCATAGGCTCATAGCTTCATAGGCTCATAGGAGTCTACTAGCCTAATGGCCTTAGGTTGTTTAGAAGCCTAGCTGTGTAAAAACACAAGTACCCTTATTGAGCATAATTGGATGGTCATTGTTAGCAGAGCGATTATGTGAGTAGCACCAATTGGACCTGTCCATGAGAGACATAGATGCCAACCCAGAAGTGACTTTACAATCACCCAACCAGTAGTCAAGGTTGTGCTGAACATGGTCATTATGAAGCACTGCTTCACATGTAGTGGGAACCTATTACAGAGGAGTGTGAATCATTGGGAATATATCTGTCTCCCCAGCATATTCTGTTTATGTCACAGACTAGATTGAGAACCCTGGGCAAATTATTCTTGTCCAATTTGATTTGCAGATGCCCAGAATTTTCTGTAGGGCAGCCATAGGTGACCTCTCAGCAGCCTGCATGATACTGAGTACAATGATAGGTCTTTCAGTCTTCCCATCTATGTCATGTTTGGAGGCCCTGGAGTCTCCCAGGCACAAACCTCTGTTTTCTCCAATTGCTGCAGGCGTCTGGTGAGGTACAGACAGAAGGGAGCATTGTACTCAATTAGTGGTCTGATAAGAGTAGAATACAGCAGAGCTATGGCCACCCTGGTCTTGGATGTGATGTCCGTATATATTATATTCACAGTGTAGAATGTGTGTGTCACTAGTATGGATACATAGTGATGAAAGTGTAGATTCCTATCAACATGTGTTCCCAAGTCTCACAACACTGTGTTTGAGCTTACAGGGGTGCTATGTATATCATAATTTACAGGGGTACTTCATTGCTAAAGGGGAAAATGAGGCATTGCATGCTTTAATGCTCAGCCCATGTGTTTGGCAACAATCATTTCTGTGTGGAAGCCCCTTCTGTAATATGTTACCATCACTGGGGGACTATATATTAGTGCATCCATTTATCAGTAATCTGCAGTCTTGGTAAACCACAGGCCATCTATCATTGCCTGTGCTTCATGGAAGTAGTTTGCAAACAGTTGAGGGCCCAGCACAGATCCTTGTGGTATTCTAATGGGAAGTGGCTAGTGGTGGGGTGCACTCCCCATCTTTGAAAGTGTGTGTTCTGTTGGTGAGCCAGTTGCCTATCCCTCTACTACTATATGGCTTAATACCCACATGGGAGATCTTCACTATCAGGCATAAATTGGAGATAGTGTCAAAGGCCTTGAATTACTCAACAGAGGAGCTATGTCCTATTATCCATCATCCAGGTCTTTGGTGTCAGTATCCAAAAAGTCTACAAGGATCAGTAAGCAAGATCTACCCATGACAAAAACAAAATGGTTGAGTCAAGTGTGATGAAGGTCACATATATCCCTATGGATATAGTCCATGCTGATTCCTTCCTTAACCTTGCAGATAAGGCTTTTTTAGGAATATGGGTCAATAGTTGTAGTTCTGCATGTTACTAGATTGATGTGCATTGCATGGCACACAACATCTGATATTACATTTTGTAGTGTGGTTGATATATGTGTGGAAAAAGTACTGAGACACCAGGGTTGCAGTGCCTAGGGTATGGCTACACATGGATGTATTGTAAATATGTGACATACTGTTAGATAGGGCCCTCAGAATGTAATGTTTCCACATGTAATTTCATGTCATACACAGGAAATGTACAGTAAACAACAGTAATACAGCATAATATGTGCATCTCCATGGTGCAGTGAGCAGAGGATTTGCACAATGGTTAGCACAGTACATACACAAGAGAGATACACATATTTGCACATAGCTAAGCAGTGCACAAATGAGAACAGCATTGCTAAAGTCTGACAGTAAGTACTGAGTGCTTAACTGACACTGTGGCAACACGTTAATGATTTGATACATTCCTTTTTGGGGCCAGATGGTATTGGTTTCAAATACAGGTGTATTTAATACTGTTAGATACTTTTCATTACAGACTGATAACGCAATGACATGAATTGTTTATACAAGATATGTTGTTGTATGTTGGCATAGCTCAACAGTGTTAAGCGACATTGCATGGGGGTAACCACAGCTGTTTGCCACCACTCACCATTGCTGTGCTTTGGTGTGCGATGCACACCTCCTCAGAAACATGGAGCCCAAAAAGTGAAGGGATCCATTGCTTTTCCAGCAACTTATGCATGTTATGTGTGATTCTATTTTTTAACCAGATTAAAGTGGTGAAATGGGGAGCAAGCAGGGGAAGAATAAAGGGAAAGCAGGGCAGGAATGTGCAGGCGCGAGGTAGGAAAGAGCCGTAGCTATCCAGTTCATTACCAGTGTAAACTGAACATATGTGCAAAATATTAACTGAATTTGGACTGTCACCTCCAGAAAGAGGGGAGACCAAAACACAATCATGTTGTATTGCCAAGTGGACCAAATCAAGTGCGTCAAGAAGACACAACTGCAAAATAGAGAGCCATGTATAGGATGATATTTTTTGTGGGACAGGTGCCCATTTAATTGTTATTTCAGAGAGCGAGTGAAGTTTGGGAAGGGACATAGGTATGTCTGGGTCAGGTAAGTTGGGTAGGTGAGGAAGCAATTGTAGACAGACAAGACAAACAAGACAAGAGGCAGAGAAGGAGATAGACACAAAAGTTTGGGGGACACCATAATTGGGGTGAGGGTGGGGACATCCTGAGTCCATGGTCATCAAGCTGGGTGACAGTGAGAATCGAGTCCTCACCCACTGGAATGTCATCACTGTCAGCTCACTCTGCTGGTGGCTGGAGTGCTTGATGTCTCCTTCTCATCCTCCTCCTAGTACTACACAAAATGAGGGAGAGCAGCCTCTCCATCAGGTGTAGGCATGCATCAATGGTGCAGCACGCAACCCTAGGCACCATCCCTGGCAATTCTGTGTGGGTGATGAAATCACAATCTCCACCACTGCTCCCGGAGGTTACCACTGGACCAACCTCTAGGGCAGGACTACCTGAGGGTGTAGGTAGTGCAGTGGCAGCAGAGGCAGTGCTGCCAGGTTGGCTTCCAGGAGGGGTGGGCATCAGTGCTGGGGCAAGTGGAGGGTGGGTAGGTGGATCCAGTGAGGCTGGCCTACCCCACTGTGCTGCGGAGCATCTGGTGATGTGGTACATATGGATGACATAGACACATTTTGTTGACACATAAAATTAAAATAAAATACAAAAAATAAAAATAAAATAAAATAAGATAAAAATGTTAAATAAAATAAAATAAAATGAAATTTTTTATAAATAATTTCAAATAATTTAAAAATAAAATAAAAAAGAGAGATAGGGTTGGGATGAGGGAAAAAGAGATAATATTAGTAGCTTCATATGTAACATACAATGCATTAATACAATTATTTGACGCTATTATCTTACCTTTTACATTTAAGACTAGCACCTCCTATCAGATGCACACTACACTACAGATTGCAAGTAATCCTTGAAATGTGCATATATTGCCATGTATATTCCAGTTTTACAGATTACAGTTTATAGCAGGGCATTAGTGCCACTGGTATAGATGTTTTAATTTAATGTAAATATTATTGAAGAAATAACAGTATTATATAGTTGTGAAGTGTGGTATTTGAACACACAACCTCTGATTAAAGTGTAATATTGTAATCTTCTTTTGTGCTACAGACTAATACATCCATACTTGCTTTTACAGTTGGGATATGCATGCTGAATTTGATACAACTCTATAAAATACCAAAAAAGCTATCTTTAACTTTCGATTCTACAATAACACTATTCTTTTGCTGCATACATGCCACATGCTTCCCTCATTCTCACCAATCTAGCCCCATAAGCTCAGACATTGCACTCCCAATCACTGTCAGCTGTGAAAAAGATAGAACAGAACAGAAAACCATTATGAATAGCAGTCTTGCCTATATTCAGCTTTCTAAGTCTTACAAGTACTCTCTGTAGATGATACTTACACAGGTGCAGGATGTCCTCAGTCCTAAATTCCTCAATACAATGGTTGAGTGTATCACTCTTCCGTATGTCATTATAATGGTGTCTACGTTTCTGTCCAGTATGCGGGATACTGGTGGCACTGGATATAGCCTGGGCTAAACTAACCCAAGCATCAGACTTGTACCGGGAGCCAGAATAGTCCCCTTGCAAGAAGCCTTTTGCTGTGGTTCTTAACTAGGAGTCCAAAACACCTGCATGTCTACCATGGATCTAGAGCAATGGAGACTGATGCTTTCCTGCCAATTCCAGTTATCCCATTTAGTGGAATATGCACACTGTTTGGCACTGCTACACTTCACTTACCATCACCCAAACTCATTGGCCTGGAATGCGCACCCTGAGCAACGTGTTTGTGAGATGGTAAGAGGAGAGCAGCAGTGCCAGGCAGTGAAGCATTACATAATTGCAATTGCAAGATTATTGGATGCAAAGGCAGTTGTGTATGTGTCTTAGGCATATGTGACGGCCATCCCATTCTAGATAGCAGAATTATACTTACAGGAATATAGTACACAGTGTACCCAGAGTCATATATCTGATAATAAATGTGACAATAAATAGATAAAAAACTAAATAACTGACACAGTACTAGTGTCTCATCCCTCGCACATATAATTAATATCACCTCCACTATCTCAAGTGTTACAAGTGAGAGTGACTATAATGGGAAGTGGAACAATAGTAAAAGTGTAATGAATATCCTGTATCAGAACCCAGCACCATGTGTATGGCAGTTCTACACTTATACCTGTTGCCATAAAAAGGTTGAAATAACACTTGTCTATCTTGTAGTTCATTGCTATAAATTGAAATGTCACAACAGTGAAAAAAAGGTTGCACACCCTGTACTAGAACCCCGGACCATCTCTCCTCCAGCCCTGCACTTACATCTGCTGCCATAGGATTAGTTATATGACAATCCCTATTTTACTAATCATTCTTAAGGTCTCTCTGTTAACTGCCATACAATGGCACCTAGCATGTTTGTGTGTTGCACAATAGCATTAATTGAATGTATCCGGTTTCTATTTTTGGCTGGCTGGGTCCTGTCTGCTTCCTGGGTGGTCCACTTGTGCAGTTTGCACACTGCTGCACTTCACGCAAATAAGATGAACACAACCAAACCCGACATTAATTTTCATCCATTTCCCGTGATTGCGCTAAGCACCACATTGTGCAAACACTGCCCCCCAAAAAAGAAATGAGCAAACAAAGACAGAAAAGGAAAAAAATAAAAAAGGGGCAAGTAGTTGAAATGAGGAAAATCAGTGTATGACATACAAACAAGAAAATGATGGCTCACATCAGATATGTCTACATAGATCTGGATTTGAACTCACTCCAATGCACCTTCAGAAAACAGGATGGGTGCCTTATCCCTCTTTGTCATGCAAACAAATTTGCAGTAAAAACTTAACTCATTCTGCACACAACTAGCTGCAACAGCATCTACAGTGATATCAAACCATACAACTATTATTTGTACATATATTATTTTGGACGTAGTGCACTTAGTGATCACACAACCTGCTATGATTATTGCTGGCAAATATACATTTCTGTCTTACCTTTCTGTGTTTCTTGGTCATTCTTCAGTTATCTTACCATTGCTCTGAGACATGCAGAGTGTAAGCCATTCTATATCATTGGCCTTAAAATGTGTGCGGATATTAACTGGAAGTAATATCATATGAGTTGCCAACAAATGAAGGGCAGGTTGGATGTTAAGGCACACAACCTGTGAATTGTGTGCTGCTTACTTATATTCCCAGCCTTGCCATCTAACATTTTGTAGATCTAACTTGACATACCCAGTGGAAGTAAGGCAGCCTGCAGTGCTGTTGTGTTTTACTTCTCCCAACCAGTAACCATTCACAGTTGTAACCCATTAACAACAAACACTGAGGGAATACCTGCACTATGTTTACATCTCCTACACGGATCCAAGTATTTGGGATTCAGCAGTTCTAATGAGTTCACACCTCATTTGTATCTTCACCATGCTAACAGCCCTGAATCTACACCACATAAAAAGGCAAACTTGTAGCTAGGCAAACTGATGGTGAGGAGACTTGTTTATGTTGGGAAGTCTGCACATAAGTTATTTCTTTGGGATATGTCTGTACAGAGGATTACTGAACTTCAGAAGGTATGCTTGCATTTTATCAGCTACATACTGCATATGCTGGAATGCATTTAAGAAATATTTGATGCAAAGGCCTTTACACTTTTATCTGTATGCATTAGCTACAAGTATACTGATGGCACTGGCATGTTTGTCAAGCCATTTCACCGGTATACATAATTGCCAATACATGAAAGTGGGCTGCTCTGTGATAAATATGTACAAATGTTCAGGGACAATTCCTTTAATAGCACTTTTAGCATTTCAAAGATGGACTTTTAGCAAAATGTGTTATTTCCGTGTTCTTTCTGGAGGAGATCAAGCTGAGTTACTGTTATGGCACAAACAAGGATAGATTATTGTTTTGGGAGTAAGCAAAAGTGAGTTACTCTTATGGCAGAGAGAAGGATGGACTGTTCTTTTGGGCGGAGTAAAAAGGTGAGTTACTGTTTTGGCACAAACAAGGATATGTTGCTATTGTTACTCTCCTTGTTTTGCATCGTGCCTGTTGTTCATATTTCACATCTCTAGACTGTTTTATGTTTCCCCAGTGGGTAATACTGAGTGACTACCTTTTCTGTTTTATCTGGAAACAGTCATTTTGTAGTTCTGTGATACTTATGTGTATTACCCTTCTGTTGTCTTTTAGGACACCTAGGAATATGCCACCCAGGCATGTCAGTTCTCAGAGATCCCCTTCATTGTTGCTGAGAACCAGGTGATAGTGGATGCTTTTAGGCAACATGGTGCTTTTCTGCTGGAAACGGGACAGGGAGTTATGGCACACAGGATGCAAATTTGGTGCCATATGGTTAATGATGTGAATGCCATGGGTGACCAAAGCAGGACATAAGAGCAGGTGCACCACAGGGCCACTGACATGATCACATCTGCACAAAGGAGAGCAGCTGCAGTGGGCTGTGACCAGATCATTACTGGGGAACAACCTGCTAGAGAACCACCAGTAACACCCAATGAAGAGTTCCTGGCCAATATCAGGGATCCAGACAGCTCACAGGAGAGTGCAGTACAGCATGTCTTGGATGTCAGATCAACAGTTTTAGAGACAGCAAGCACATCCCAGGAGGAGCTTCCAGGTAGGCTTTGGTATCTCAACAGTTGAATACTGTTGTATAGTAAAACAATTGAAATGAATAATTTACTTTTGTGTCACATGATTTTTTGGGGGGGTTGAAGATTGCTAGAGTTATTAGCTTAGGTTGGAGTTGGCAGGCACATTCTTGAAGAAAGTATAGTTAAGGGACATAAAAAGGGGTAAAAGTATTACCCCCTGTGTTACTTTTAAATGTTATGATATTGCCCTTACCGTTTGCTTAACTTCTTCCAAGACCATCTGGCTTACAGAGGGGAATATCACCCGCAGATGGTAAGTCAAACATTTTTATGTAAGTGCTGCTGCTCAATTTAAAGAAATATTTTAGTGTGTGATGTTGATGTCAGGCTGTACTGTCTGTAATAGTGGCAGCACTGTTAGTTTGTTAGCATATATTAAACTATAGTACTGTAGATATTACATTTTTCCCATGTTTGTTGATTTTCATCACAGGTGATAATGACAGTGGAAGTGTAGACCCTCTGCCACCTGATGTCAGTACTTAAACAGCAGGAAAGTTATTATAACTTGCTAGGTCTAGACTTTCACTAATACAGGCTTCTTCAGGCAAACAGTCAGCTAATTTAAAACACATGAATTAAATACAAAAAGGAAAAAAGTCACGTGACTTCACCTTTAAAGAGGTAACACACACAAAAAAAGACCTATACATAATCAATACTTTACACATGCTAAGAGTACTAAAAATACAAATATCTGCAGTAGCTAAAAAACATATGTTAAAACTTTTACTTCTATCTCTATATCAAAATTATTTAATTTTATTTTGTGCACCTTTCAGAACTAGCTTTATTGTCACACTTTAATTGAGACCAGGTGGACAGTGCGCTTTAAAATGTATTATCCACTTATTTTTAATAATTTCTGTGTGTTTTTTCAGGTCACCACCTCTTAAGCTTTCTCAACAGGAATAGCAAAGATAGAAACGAATAATAGCTTTCTTAATAATGTTTTGTTTTATCTGCATTTGCCTGAAGAAGCCTGTTTTGGTGAAAGTCTAGTACTATCAAGCTATAATAAATTTCCTGCTGTTTAAGTTGACTATCATGGTGTAGGTTTACTTTACATTTTTTTTTTATTTTACTTGATTTTTTTAGTACACTGGTTTTATCTGCGTGGCGGAATTATTTTATATTTTACATTTGTTGGTTTATCCAGATGTCTGCATGCTTTTCTTTCTTATTCACACACATACTCACTGAGCTTTTATGTCAGGCTAGGCCTCATGCCCCCCACACAACACCCTGTGCAAGTGATGATAATTGTGCCATATCCCTGTTTTCTATCTTTTGGATTAAGGGATAGATAACCTTTGTGTCTGATGCTCAGGGTGCATAAAAGTGCTTAGTATATCTGCATTTGTGGTTTTGAACTGGTAATTTTACCTTGGACTTACATTGTGGCCTGGAAAGTTACACAACTGATAGCATCAAAATTTCCCAACTTTATTGTGAATAATCTTGCGAGAGTTGTGAAGTCAGAAACTGCAATGTGTATCATTACTTTATAACTTCTCTGTATGGTGCTAAACTGAGACCATGCGGTGAACATCACTACTTTTGAGGGGTATGACTGTGTGAATTTTTTATGTCTGATGCCAACTACTTAATAATGAACACATATAAGTCACACAAGTCTCTGCTGTCACATGTTAAGATAATTTCTCTAAAAATCTCCCACCTTTTACTTGTTTACAGTCCCAATTAATGAAATACAAGTATATGCCACTCATTCATATTATTACATAATACACTCCAGGTTCAAGACCTACTTTATAAATGTAGCGGTTGACATGGTTGTAGTTCAGGGCTGACTCTATCTAATGCAAGCAGTACACAACCAATACATGGGAGGTAAAGGCTGTGTGAGCTGCCTGGCATTAATGTTACTATATGTATGTGAGAAGGAGGAAAGTTTAAGGCCTCTAGGTGGTGAATGAGTGTGCTATGCATTGTCTCTCAGCCAATGCAAAGGCATACTGACCATGCCTATGTCTCCCTACACCCACAGCAACTGGTGATTCCCCCTCTGACTCCTCATCTGCCTGTGGCTGTCGTGACCTTGGCATTGGTGGTGGAATGCATGGCCCTTCTCCTTGCTGATCCTGCTGAAACTGATGTTGTGTAACATGGCACACACATACTGTGAATATTTCTGTATATGTCCAAGGATTGTACTGCAGGGCTCCCCCAGATGTATCTAGGCACCAGAACTGCGACTTCAGCAGCCCAAACACACTCTGTATGATATATCTGGTTTGAGCATATGCCTCATTATGGCATTCTTCCGTGAGTGTGTGGGCATTTCTGATGGGTGTCATTGGCCACAGTTCAGGTGGATAGCCTGCATCCCCCAGTAAATGACCCTGTGGGATATCCCTCCTAGCAAATATCTGGTACAGTTGGGAGGTGTGCCAGACATGTGAGTCATGGTAACTGCCAGGGTTGCCAGCGCACACATGTTCAAGGTGACTCCCTTGGCATTACACACAAATTAGCATTTGACAAAGTGGTAGCCCTTCCTGTTTATGTATAGTATACCCTGTTCCCTGGGTGGTGCCATAAGTTCTATATGTGTGCAATCTGTGGCACCCAGTACTTCAGAGAAATGTGCTAAATGGTAAAACTCCGGCATATTTCTGGTCATCTCCTCAGAAATATGGTGAGAATATATGTGGTCACTGGCATATTGCAGTACAGCATGCAGGAACTGGTGGAGGATCCTGGATGCTGATGCCTGTGAGACCACAGCATGTCCCCTAATTGCTAAACTACCTATTCACTGAACAATCCTAATCATCGAACTGGAAATCATCAAAATGTTTTAGCTGGCCAACACCGTAAAAGGTAAATTTATTTTCCAGTTTTGCAGGGCTGTGCCCCCCTGCACCCTCTGCAAATGAAATATATTAACTCTGAGATGGCACTACAATGAGGTAAGATGTAAATCATGGCCAGTTGGCATGTCAATCACATGTTTTTTCGGGATGGCCAAGTAAAATCTTTTGACGATTAGGTCGTTCAGTGAATAGGTAGTTCAGCGACTCATTTTCAAGGGTGTATTAGGGCAAAGGTAGTCCACTATACACCACACAGCACCATAACTATAAAATTGTGTCACCTGAGCATTGTAGCCTATATATGCAAGTGAAATTATGGAAATTATGACATAATATGAGTAGCATTTGCATAACTGACTTGATGATTATGATACAGGCAACAAAGCTAGTGAAAATAATATATCTGGGCAGGTAACAGACACAGCAATCTAATCACATCTCTATATTAATTCTAAGTATGCATAGCCAGGTCACTTCTGGTATGCACATCTACAATAAAAAGTAAGTGGATAATGAGGTCATATTGATGAAAAAAGTAGACGTATGTAGCAGGAGAAGTCCCAGGTGGAGGGCAACGGTATTAAGGATGCAGGTAATTCCATTAGTGTTTGCACGTTCATTACATGTTTAGAAACGCATAATTTGGATATTAATGCAGTGTGATTTTTGTAATTAAAACCATGCTAAGCTTTGTACAACAGAACCTGAATTAATAATTTGATCACCAAAATGCGTCGTAGCACATGGTTTATTCATGCAAGAAAGGTGAAGGCACAGCTAATAAGTAGAACCCTTGACACACATGTTCTTGAAATTAAAACACAGGGCCATCTCTTGTAATACGAGAGATAAGTATATAAAGTCAATGCATGTCACCAGTACTTGGCAATGTATTTTCATGCTGGATGCTGTTAAATGAGATGGATGTGAACTTGCCTGCTACCAGAGTAACATGAACTGATTTCATCTTCACTTTTAAACATCAGACAGCATTAAGTTTCCAGATTCAAAACTGTAAACAGATGAAAATGACACTTCTGGCTCCAGAGGCTAAATAAAGTAAAGTAGTGAGGGAATGTTATTGTTCTCACATCCTCAGAACATTAACAAACTATGTGATGTATTGAAACACAGTCCTATGGACTCAGGGATTTGAAAAGAAGGCTGAAATGCTTACTCAAAGGCTGCATGTTTGCAAACACAAGCAACATACTAACATTCAGGTACTGTCTGAAAACAAATGTATTTATAAGATACAGAAAATAAAAGCAAAAAGAAACAACAAAGATTAATTTATGTTTAGGAATACAGTAAAATAACACCAAAACGTAAAAAATGTTAATGATGTGCCTAACAGCCATCATGCTATAAAAATATGTAACTATTATTTGCGATACATTACCTCTGATAGGAATCCAGAGTTTAACAACATATGCCAAAGTGACCTAGCAGTTCTCACGGAGAGCCCAAAACTGAAATATGTTGACATATAAAATGAGTAAATGTGATATGTGGCCCTTGACTGGAGTCCCCAGAATGAAACTAAGGGGCTTACCTAATAAATCTGATAAGCATCTCCTTGTGGGTAGTCCTGAAACCTGAAAGAAACTTCAAAACTACAATTTAAATACAAATACAATTAGTGAATACATTATTCCTGAAGGTAGGCCAGAAACTGGAAGCTAGGGACACATATAAATACCCAGAGGGCAGGCAACTCTCCAGGGAAAGACCTGCAGTGAAACATTTTAGGACACACCTTCATGTGCTGCTTCTAAGCATTTCCACTACCTACATTTCCTGAACAGTAGCTTTTCACATAAGAGACAGGGGTGAAATCTAGGTGACAAACTAAACAAATAAAGGTACAGGCAATGTACTGTTACCTAGACTGGGTCTACTTTAAAACATTGAAATTTCATAATGTTGAAATTCAAAACATCGAGACCATAAAACTGAAAATGCAAAACACTGAAAACCCAAAACAACGAAACCTCAGAACACTGAAACTTTGCTTCATAACATTGAAAAGTACAACATACATGTAAATAACACCCTTCCACCTATAACATCACCTAACTAACAAATACACTTTTTACTATGTTTCTGTAGGGGGTAACCCCCCCCTGCACCCCTCATGTGGGGGGCTATGCTCACCACACCTCCCGAAAATTAAATATACCAACTCCTAGATCACACTACAGTGGAAAAAAGTTAATTTCCTAACCCCACTGTAACATGATCACCATAAAGAATGTAATAAACATATGGATGTGTTGCTTTTATGGAAGTTAAGTTAGTGTTCTGAGAAGAGATGGCAGAAGTGAATAGGAGAAAGTGTTTATTTTGCCAATCTGTATGTGTTTTTAGGCCATACAGGTAAGTGATTTAGACATGCCCCCGGATTTACTAATCTTCCGTGTAAGACTAGATTAGTCTTACAAGGAAGCCCCAGTGTAACAGTATGATGGCAGCTGGTCATGCATATTAATGAGGGCACGCTGCCTCAACTCTAAAGCTTACACAGAGCGTGGACAAGTGTAGGGGGTGTGTTGGACTGCCGAGCAGTCCAAAAATCCATGCCCCTGCAATGAAGAAATGCCGCAACTTCCAGTTACATGAGTGGATCTGCTCACATATGTACAATGTAACACTACACTCCCCCGTATGTTAAACAACTTACAAAATTAAAAATAAAAATATATTTTTTTCTTCCGATATAGCTGCCCATAGCTGTGCGAGTTTGCAGAGGTTTGCCCATTGCTTAGTTACAGTTAGCAGCTTAGACACCAGAAGAGGATAATAAGAAAAATATATGCAAATTAAGCAACATAGTGATAGCGTAGTGGTTAGAGCCTTCGCACAAAGAGGAGGCATTCCCAGTTCGAGTCCCACTACTGCACATTCCATTTTCTGTGGGAAATCTGTATACAAAAATATTTCCTGACATCTTTTATGCATATGTTTTGTAAAAAGCATTGAAATGTTAAATGTAGTAGTGAACGAATTTTATATATATATATATATATATATATATATATATATATATATATATATAAAGGTGAAATGGTTATGCATTCTGAGGCATGAGTACCCTATTTTAAGCAATATAAAGCACTGCTAAGCACATTTTACCAGTATTGAGCATATTTAAATACAATTGTGCATAGCTGCGCACCACACTAGGTTCATAGGTTCATACTAGGCTATTTGCCCTAGGGCATTTATAAGCCTAGCCAGAATGTGTTTGGCTTTCGCCACCCATTTTAAATTAATTTTGCTATGCCCTATTTCGAGGTTAGTATACTGTGCCTCTGTCTAACAGTGACACAGAAGTGATACCCGGGTTAAACCTACGATCTCCCATCCACTCATCAAGATTCCTCTTGAAGAGAGTCAGTGAGGGACTCTGCCTAACCTGGACTGGGATTTTATTCCAGAGTGAAGGGAGCCTCTGGGTTACGAATCTGTCCCTCCAGCATGTCCTATTTATTTCAGTGCTGAGGTTCAAGTCTCTCGAGCGCATAGCTCGATGGGATTTGGACTTTCTGAGGTGCAGCATGTCCATTAATTCTGGGTTGGACATGGCTTTATACGTCAGGCACAGATCGCCCCTGAACAGGCAGTATGCCACTGAGTAGAGCTGGAGTTTCTTTAACTGGGCAGCATATGGCATCTGTTTGACCCCTTTGATCCTCTTGGTGATGTACTTTTGGGGTCTTTCCAGTTGCTGCAGGTGTCTGGTAAGGTTTTGTACTCAATTATGGGCCTGATGAGGGATGAGTAAAGAGGCACGATGACCTCCCCTGATCTAGATGTGAATCCCTTCATGATTAGGTGGGCTATATAAAATGTTTTTCTAACCACTTTGGCCACTTGGTTGTCAAATGAGAGACTGCTGTCAACTTGGGTCCCCAGGTCCCTAATTACTTCTTCTGTACTTAATGGATTACCACCTATGTGGCAATTTGTGGGCACTTTGTTTTTGCCAAAGGGGATGACTATACACTTTTTGGCATTTAGGTTGAGGCCATGGCTCTGGCACCAGTTGTCTGTTTCTATGAGGCCCTTTTGTAGGATGCTTGTGTCGGCTGGAGAGTCGATTATGGCACCCAGTTTGCAGTCATCTGCGAACTTGGTCAGCCACAGTTCTTCCGTGTTGGCCTGTACCTCCGAGAAATATATAACGAACAAGAGAGGTCCCAGGACTGAGCCTTGTGGGACGCCACTTGTAACTGGTTTGGAGTCTGACATGGCTCCAGCAATTCTAACCATGTGGGTTCTGTCCTTGAGCCAGTTTGCAACCCATCTAGTGACATAGGGGTTTATATTTAAGCTGGTGAGCTTATCTATAATGCCCGAGTGGGGTATTGTATCGAAGGCTTTTGCGAGGTCCAGGTAGGCTGTGTGGACCACCTTCCCCTCATCAATGGCCTTGGTGACTGTTTCAAAGAAATCAACCAGGTTTAAGAGGCAGGATCTGTCCTTAACAAAGCCAAACTGGGTAGGATCCAGTGTCTGTAGGTCCCCAATATCTTTATTTATGAGGTCCATGATGATCCTTTCCATAGCTTTGCAGACCAAGCTAGTCAGGCTTATGGGGCGATAGTTTCCAGGATCCGTTGAGGCACCACCTTTGTGGAGAGGGACCACTGTTGCTGTACGCCACTCTTTGGGTACATATCCTGTCGTAAGGCTGAGATTGAACAGTAGTTTTATGTTTGGGTTTAGCTCTTCTTGGAGTTCATGTAGTACGCAGCCCGGGACACCGTCTGGTCCCATTGATGCTGTGTTTTTTGCTTTGGAGAGGGCGGCTCTTACCTGAGCATCTGAGATGTCAGGGGGGCAGCACTCTGCTGGAATAGATATTTGCCCTTTTGGTGGGAAGGGGGGGGAGAAGTTTGCGCTGAACCTGTCAGCTAGGATGTTGGCAATGTCTGTGGGTTCGGTATATTTTTTGTCATTTTGGACTAATTCTGAGCATATCTGGGAATTCCCACCCAGGTTCCTAACATAACTAAAGAAAGCCTTGTGATTATCCTTAGTGTCCTGTGCAATTTTTCTCTTGAAGCTGGCCTTAGACGATTTTATGAATGCCCGTAGTTTTTTGCTAATACTGATCAGAGATGCCTTCCCTTTTTGGGATTTTGCTCTGTATCATTTAGTAGCTTCCTCCTTCTATTGTATAGTTTGTTTATGGCTGGGGTCCACCAGACAGGACATCTGCCTTTGGAGGATTGGGTCTTGGTTTTATTTGGGATTGCATGATCCATGCATTCCTGAAGGTGTTCATAGAATGCATTTATAAAGGATTCTACGGTCTGGGCCATATTTTCCACAGGCCCGGGGACTTTGAAGGATTCCACCTCGGTTTTGAGGAGTGTGAAATTTGCTTTAGAGAAGTTTTTCACTGTGGTTTTCTGGGCAAGAGGTGGGGTCGGGATGTGAATATCTAGTGAGATTAGTTTATGGTCTGATCTTACCAGTGAGGGATACACTTCTGGTCTGGAGCATAGAGTCCCCATGTTGGTGATGATCAGGTCCAGTATGTTTTCCCCTCTTGTGGGAGTGGTAACATGTTGTTCCATAGCATTTGAGTTTATAAATTCTAGGAACCTTTGGGCTAGGGTGTTGGAGCTAGAGTAATGCTCCCAGTCTATGTTTGGGTAGTTGAAGTCGCCCAATATAATGGTGTTTGGAGAGACCTTCATATTTTTCAGTGTTCTCAGGAAGGCCGAGTGGGGTTCCTGGGTTTGGGAGGGTGGTCTGTAGCAGGCTATAAACTGGAAGGCAGTTTTACCCACTGTTAGTTGCACATGGATAGTCTCTGATGCTTCGTGCTTTACCACCAACCTGGAGGTGTGGGTATCTTTGATGAATATTGATACTTCCCCTCCTTTTGTGGTTCGGTCCAAGTTTTGGGGCCGAAAAGCATGGTATGAGGTATAACCTGGTAGTGCTGGGGTGCTCTCGGGAGCCTTTAACAAGGTTTCTGTTACTGCACAGATATCGATGTTCTCCATGCTAAGGAGAGATTTGAGTGCGTGCATCTTGAGGTCTAGACTTCTGGCGTTGAGTAGCATTACTCTTAGTTTCTTATCCCTTGTGATACCTATGGAGGTGGGTTTGTCTTTTGAGCCTTGCCTAAAAAAGGCACTATGGGGGTAACAAGAGCCTTTGCCAATATCCGAAAGCCCAGGGGTGACAGGTGCAAGCCATCCCTAGCGAAGCATCGTGGCTTGTTGAGCATGTCATCCCAGGCTGACAGGCATTGGATCCCCTTTGAATGACACCAGTACTTAAGCCAATTGTTGAAATTGATCATCTTGCCTTCATATTGTGGCATAATTCTTGGTGAGGGTAAGATGCTACTCAAGGTCAGGGTCATATCGGTCTGGGCCACATGCTCAGAGAGCTCCTCTATGTCTCTTTTCATGTAGTCCAGGGAGGTACGTCTCAGATCATTCACACCAGCATGGACAATGACTGAGTCATATTTGTACTTGCCTTGAAGTGACCTGAGTGCTTGTGTTATGTGACGGATCCTAGCACCTGACAGGCCGCTCACCGTGACCTTCTCCTTGTTCAGCCTGGTGAGTGGGATGTCAGTGTGCCTGACGATAGAGTCACCTATTACAAGTGTATCAGGTGTGTTGTTTAGCCTTAAGGGCTGTGACTGTTCGGCACACTGGCTTTATGAGCTATGTGTTGCACGTGTTTTGTTTTGGGGTAGCGGTCGCTTGGTTGTCTGCTTTAGAGGTCTCTGCTGCTTAGGCAAATTTTTATTTAGAGCCTCCGAGTATGTTTTTGTGTGTTTATGTGTTTGGTTTGCTGTCGTGGTAGGTTTATGTGAGACTGGAATTGTAGTGAGTGTGGTTTCCTTCTCCTCATGACTGGTTACACCAGTACTGAGTTGAGAGAGCTTAGCCTCCAGTTTGGCTATATGGATGCATCTCTCACATGTGTTGGAATTTGTTAGGAGGAGGAGAGGGTTGTCTGTGTACATGAGGCAGTTGTAACATTGCCTCAAGATTCCCAGATTCACCAGCTGGACCAGAGAGGAGATTGACAACTGACCTTTGGACATGCTAGAATAGTATTGGGAATTCCTTTATAATTGAAAAAAAGGGCCAATGGGGAACAAGGTACTCAAGGGGAGTTTGTGAGGCTGTAGTGCTTTTAATTTTTTAGTGCTGACTTATATAATTGCTTTAGTGAGCAAGTGCCAGGTAACTTAAATGCAATGTGTTACAGGTAACTTAAATGCAAAAACGACAAACAGTAACTTTCTTTTAAGTGAAACACGGAAATAAGTACAGTAAGCAATGCAGATATCACTAGGGATCCACAGAAGCACTGAAAAGCCGCATTTTAGGTGGTATTAGCGTTTCAGGGAAATAACAAGCAAACAAACAACAAGCATACAAACAAAGCTAGATTCAGCAGGCCTGGATCTAGTCTATGCTACAGCACACAAGGTGTACCAATTTCAGAAAGAAACAGTTGAAATATGCAGGCACTATAAGCCTTTAACCAGAAATTCCCAGCTCAGAAGGGCAGAGTCCAGCCTCTCCTCCCAGCGCAACCACAACATCTTTGCGCAAAGCTGCGCACCGTGCTAACTAGCGCAACATCGGGCAACGTCGGGCAAAGTTGGGCAAAGTTGAGCAAAGTCGGGTAAGCACACTCACGCCTGCTTTACTGTTCCTTAACCAGTCAAGTCTGCCCAGCAGGAAAATAAAAAGCAGTGACAGGGCTCGAACTCAGGATACTGTGCACTATAGTCACAGTACTTAACCACTAAGCCATGACAGCATTTCACAAACATGCACTTTCAACAGACACATATCTATCAAAGGAATTTTAAACATTGCCAACATCAGCTAAGCAGGCATGCCTACAGCTGAGTTTTTCCAAAACTGGCCAATCACAAATAAGTGCGGGAAATGAGGCATATTTAAGCTCCACAGGTGAGAATACTTGCTATAACTGGTTGTAGCTTCCTTCTGCAGTCAGCATGGCTGATGTTGGTGAAGACACTCGATTTAGAGTGCAACATTGGGGCATCCAGGAGTCCAAAATTATTGTTTGGCTCCTCATCCACAAACATGAGGAAAGACTCCTGCGGGGCCAGTACCAGGGTACCGAATATAAAACGGAGGCCTGGAACAGTCTTGCCTATGATCTCACCAGTGCCACTGGTGTTCCTTGGACTGGTGAGCATGTCAGGCACCATTATTCTGACCTGAAGCGACGTAGGGGGGATGAACTCGACCAGTGGATCCAGGAATCCTGTATGATGCCTAATGCCCCAGTACTGAGTAAGTAGCCATTGTATTAAGTAGTTAAGAATTACTATGCTTGTCTATACTATGGATAGGTATGCCTCAATATCACTGCATTTACTTCACAGCTGCAGGTGACCGGGCTATGAACCTGCAAGCCCATGAAGATAAGCTGCAAAGGCTGCTTCATGAGGCAGGTTAGTAATTATCCTGCATGTACTGTTATATAAAATAAATGAGAGAGCCTTCAAAAAGTCTTTTAACCCAATAAATAAAAGGTGTAATAATCCTTTAATAAATGTATGATTCATGGAGTGCGTCTGTGTCATTTTCTTTGATATGTTGTTGTACTGTTGCATTCTACAAATAGTAGTGTTGTATTAAGCAGTGTCAACCCACACTTGGGTAGGCCTATATAACGTGGATGAAGGGAGTGTCAGTAGCTTGTATGCATATGTACAGCCCTCAACTGTTGGTTCATGGCCAGCATGTACAGGTTAATCTGGCACATGAATAGCTTGGTATTGTGTTCCCCAGAAATGTCAGTGTGCTGCCAGAAATGTAGGGAGCTGTTAACATATAACTGATGCTTTCACCTGAACATATCTAGATAATTATATGAAAGTAGAGCTGTCAGTGTACCATCTTAGCAGTAGTGTGTGTGAGCAACTCTCAGAATATGTTGCAGTAACATCTGCATCTTGGACAGTTTGTATGTAAGACACTGCTCATGTATAAAATGATCTAGCGAAATCCAACTGCACAATATAAGGACATTGGGTAGTGTAATAATACATGTAAGGGACATATAACTGCAATTAATAGGAATGTAGTGAAAGCAAGAAGGATATATAAGTTGTTAATTCAGCTATCTTTTTCCACCCTACTGTATGTGCATAAAAATGCAATTCCACACCTCAATCAGTATATCTAATCTCAAAACATTAGTTGGGACATATGTCCTATTGGTTTATAAATATTTGCATTAATTTATATGTATGTGCCCTGTTAAAATACCACAATATTGGTGGCCTGTTGCCATCAATTCAACCTGCATGTTGTTGTAATGTCCACTATTGTTCTATACATGCATGTGTCATGCTTGCTTTTCAACTGTTGAAAATCTGGTGTGTTGGGTTAATGGGAATACTTCTGCATACTGTTATAACTAATTGGCAATGCTGTTGACTGTTACTAACCCATATTTTTATTAAACTCTCCAAAACATAGTTTGTGTGGGAAGGCTGGTCCCAGTGGACCCACCTGTCCCACCTCAGCTGCCCATGGCACCTGGCACCACCAGATCTGGTGCCCAGCCTGGGACCTCCTCCTCCGTTGGCCCTGTGCCACCTTTGGGTGGAAGCACTGCAGGGGATGGGGCTCGGCCCCCATGCAAGCATGGTGGAGAGGCACTTATCACCCTTCGTAGGGTCCGGGCTGTGTTGCATAGAGAGATTGAACGTTCTGTTGCAGAACCTCTACGCCAGATTGAAGCCCGAGTGATGCAACTCATGGGTCAGCCTACCCCTCCTACACAGCCCCCAGCACAGCCACCTTCTGGGTCGTGAAGGTGCAGTGGTGACTGCCCATGGGTGGGGACCTCAGTCCCACTGTTTCCATCTGGGGGCTCATGGGCTTGCGATTTCTAAACATCCCTCCCCATCAAAGGTGTTCACCCACTACATGTGTCATATACCGCCCCTGTATGTGTCTTGCTTGTCTTGTCTGTTTACCTCCCCAACCTATCTCCCAAATATACCTACTTCCCCTACTCCACATTCCACTCTCACCTGAAAAAAAAAAAGGGCAATCTGCTCCCAAAAAAAGATTACGCCCCATACATAGCTGCCCATTTTGCACACATGTCCATTGGACACATGAAATGTTATTTAATTGGCATTACAACATACTTTGTTGTCCTCACCCCTCTCTCAGGGGTTGAAGGGTTCATATCTACCTCCAAATTTATTGCATATGCACAGCTGTTGCTGTTGAAGAAATGGGCAGCTATGGATCTTGCCTACACCTGTCCTGCACATCCCGAGCTATTTTTCATACTGTCTTTCCATCTTTGTGCCCCTTTTTCACCACTTTCTTATCTCCCCATTTTTCTTTTCTTTCACAGAAATTAGCGCGGAGGTGAGCGGGAGTAAGCACTATTAAGCAGTATTTAGTGGGTTTGCACGGGTTTGCGCTTGGCTAAGCAATGCGCAGCATTGCCCAAACCCATGCAAACCTGCTTACAACTGCTTAAAAGTGCCTTAGTCACTCTGTATGTGAGGGCCCTTGTTCTGCTCAGGAACAAAATAAAACACCTCTATAAGTCTCGAACCCTGGACCTTGCACACACTACACAACATGAAGTACCACTAAGCCACTGTAGATATACACCAAGTTGGTGCTTAAGTAATTATATCATGCATCAGAATGAGTGAATGTAAAGGAAAATTAGGAATACCATACCACTCAACTTGTTCTGTGGATGTTGACCAACAGTTGTTGTGGGATTACATTACATGACTGTGATAAGAGAAGCAGCCATTCTAGCAGGAAATAATGTTACACCATCACTTTACAACCCCATACAGTATTGCAGCAGGACAAACACTGGCATATCTGTTTAGGGCAGAGGCCATACCTCTCAACTGTCCCTAATTTTCAGGGATGTCCCTGATTTTGACCCAAATTTTAGCTCTGTCCCTCTGAATCCCTCCTACAACTACTGACTTTGGGCAGAAAGGTGGTGAATTACACTTAATGAATAATGACAATAATTAAGAGTTAGACACTTCTTTTACTTCAGAAAAGGTGTATTAATTCATATGCTCTGATTCTCTCAATGTTTCAACTTAATGGCACTAATATTTTAAAGGTGTCCCTGATTGTCCCTGACTTTTTCTTGACTTTTCCCTGATTCAGTTCAAATATGTACCTGATTTGTTGAGAGGTCTGGCAGAGGCAGAAACACAGAGGCATATTAGCCTTTCTGCTGTTACACACAGTGTGAATAGCTTTGGAAGGAGTTTTGGAAGCATATCCTTATGTAGGAATACAACAATGAAATACAAATGGATGTAGCCATGTACTGGTAGCAACCAACTGTAAGAATGCCATTACTCTATTGCTGAAAAGACCTGTGTGGTGCACAGACAAAAGATAACAGGCTATTCTCTGGCTATCATGTGGATAGGTCCACAGTTGGGAGTTACGCAGACAGACTACATGCCTTGATAAACTAACACGTACACAGCAACCCTGTAAGTCCAGCAAGATAAAATCCACACAGTACTACTTATGCTCTCTGTACTTCTGTAACCCTACCCAAATGTAGAATATACCTGTGTGTGCAGGGTCTACCAAGGATGTAGGTAAGCATACTCACTGTACTGAAATGTGTCCAGTTTTTCTGAGCAGCTCATGCTAATGTCAACACTAAAAAAACACAAACTGTTTAGAACTGAGTAAATGAATATTCACAGTATATCAGTTCACAAACAATTCTTGTGCCAAAGGAATACATCTCTATAACTAGCTTTGTATGGCAGTTAATTGTAACAGTTGAAAAGAAAGTACATCTTTTCATGTAACTTGGGGTAGCATTTTGAGGGGTGAGTACATTTCTACACTGACAAGTGGGTACTGGAAGCAGCTACATTATGTCTGAGTACAAAATGTAAATCTCTGGCTACACCCCTGGCTTCTGATATAAGAACTATACCAACCTTCTGTCTTAAACAATGATGTCCACACCAAACAAGGATAATCTCCATCTTGGGAAGCTGAAAGGGCCATGCCTACATGAGTCAGCAATTTAGAGTACTGGGTTGCTATGACAGTGATTACTGCAATTACTACACAGCAGGCTGCATGCAATTAGCAAATGGTGGGCACTAATTGGTGCAGAGGCCATCACATGCTTATGTGCAACTTCCTACAAAAGCAGGCTGCAATCTCTGCCAACAAACTCAATCACTCTATTGCAGAGACTGACAGAGAGAGAGAGAGACAGACAGACAGAGAGAAAAGGAAAAAGAAATATTAACAAATTATACAAAGGAAAGGTATGTGACACATATGCATTTACTGGCATGTAGTAGATGTTATTGAAGAATAGTCTACATAATGTGAAACATTCATATGTGGCAGCAGTACTTCTTTATGCATAGATGTTCTGCTTAACTACTGCTATGGACAATATTGTGTGTACCTGTGGGCAGTGGGACATACCTGTGAAATATGTAGCTCAGCATTAAATGTCAAAGATCTGATCCATGTTATCTGTGTTCTGTACAGTAGTGTGGCCAATGGCTGTTGGGGGGATTAGCGCTGGCATTATATAAACATGGGAGTGACAGAACAGCACATGCATGATAGTCATATTAAAGTGTAGCTTAGCATTGGCAACTGATGTAGCAGTCTAGTATGCTTATCCAACATCTGTTGCCATATATACCCCCTAATGTTAGTCTGTGTTCATATGTGACACCTGTTTGTGTTGGAGTAAGGCCCAACAGTTCAGCTGTGAGGTCCAGGGACTTACAACAGTGTTGCCATGTGTGTGTATGCCACACACATATGGAGAAATATATATGTGTCATATATATTCACATCTGTATATGTACATAGAGCAGGGGACATATTGCAACTGTTTGCGAAGGGGGAGATATATATGTTGGTGAAGGTTAGTATGTGCATATTTGTATGTAGGTTTTAGTGTGTGACAAACAAGACAGCATACAGTGCTAGTATATGACATGTGGTGGTTAAACACTGTGGTTGGTTTGTTCAGTTTGCAATGTTGAAGCTAGTAAGGCCTGCTAAAGCTACCTAGGCTGTGAACACCTTCAATGCATTTATCCCAAGACTGTGCGATTTTATTACATTGCTGTACACCTTTCATCCTTTGTATAATTGATATTCTCACTATGAAAGGTGAAATGTATATATATATATATATATATATATATATATATGTATATGTAGACAAATGTATGTGTATATGTGTGTGTATATATATATATATATATATATATATATATATATATATATATATATATATATATATATATATATATATATATATATATATATATATATACTCATACACACCTACATCTACTTGTTGCAATAGATTCTCTGTACTGTTGACTGACTGTGATGGTCAATATGTTTGTGAATACGTCAAATATATGTATCTGTGGGATAGCTTAGTGGGAAACTGTTTATGTTATGGTATTATGGGTCCTTGCTTTGATCCTAGCAAAAGCTGTGTATTTTGTTGCTAGGCAGAACAAGTGCTATTGCATACATTGTGATTAAGTCCCTTGATTTTAATTATGGTGTATCACTGGAGGCTAAAGCACTACATCTATGATTATTGATTGGTACCAATTTTGAATGTAAATCCTGTATGTACTGTAGTACTAATTGAAGTTCTGGGCCTGTACAGCAAAGTATGGTGTATGTCCACATTGCTTGCATCCACTGTTTTGTGTGGTCCCTGTATTCATCACAGATTACATTTCTCAAGATTAAGGTTGTGTAAGTACTGACACACAGTACTGTATAGTACACACTGAAAGCTTATCTGGGTTGCCATACCTTTGTGTCCTGTAATTATGTCTGATGTGTGTGTGTGGGTATGTCTGTAACATGTCCTTTGACATATGTGTGGTAATACATATAACTGTGTATCTAGCAACATTCATAGTGTACTACAGCAGTATGTGACCTATATTCCCAATTGTGCACATATTTTGGCCACTGGTTCGGCATTAACAAGTTGTGTGGTATAATAGTAATACATTTATTGGACCTTACACTGTTTGTGATGGATGATATATTTCTTTACACATCAGCTTGATGTATATCTGCTGTGGCTAGGTGGTGCATCGTGTTGCATACAGTGTGCCAGGTACTCTTGTATAGTCTTATATAGTGATTTTATTTTGTTGCTGTGCAGAACATGGTTCATTATTAGATATAGAGTGAGCAAGGCACTTTCAAGCAGTTGTGGGATGAGCAATGATAAGTGGCAGTTTCACTCTCGATTAGCTTATAGGTTGCTATATATGGCAGTTCAGTGATATCTGTACTGTATAATGCTACATGTGCCATATGACTTGCTCAGACATATTTTTGTATTTATGTCTTCCAGGGATCATGGCCCACCACAGGAACCCAAGTTAGAGTAGTGCTGAAGATTATATCATCACTAGTAGTATGATTCAGCACTACCGTCTAATGTTTTCACAAATCAGCCAGGACCAGCAGGAGCGTATGCAATGTGGCAAGATGTTGTCTGCAGGGTCAATGAGGTAGGCCTGCATGACCACACATATGAGCAGGTATGCCACCACTGCAGTGATCTTCTCAGATATGTCCATCAGCGTGCCACTGATGTGCATAGAGAACAGCTTGCAACAGGGGGTGGTGTTAATATCCATCCCCCCCTCACCAGAGTGGAGGAGCTGCTCATGAGCCTGGTGGCATCTGCCCAACAACAACAGCAGCAGACATACACCATGATGGAGGTTGGAGCCACCCAGCAAGCACACATGGAGCATGCAGGTGACATGGCATATCTGTAGACTACTGTTATCTGTATTGGTAGATCATGCATATGTGAGATGTGGAGTGTGTCATTCAAAGATGTGGAGCCTGTTGTTGTGCAATACTGATAATTTGGAACATAATCTGTAGCCCTGTGAATGTAAACTGTTGTTGTACTGTAAGACTGCAAACACACAGTAGCAATGCCACAGTTGTGGCCACTGACAAACTGTCTCATTTCTATGTAGGTACCTCTTGGGTGACATCAAGGCAACAGACAGATGCTGGTGGGTGTGCTCTACATTTATTATTGTAAATAAAAAGTGCATGTCATAGTTAAGGTGTATGCCATGTACACATGTAACACACCTATCCATAATGCATGATGTGCATGTTTGGTGTAAAAGCACGCACATCTTACTAATGTGATTAGTTGCCTCAAACACATGCAATACCCAGACCATCTCAAACAAATGTGGCTAGACTGTAGTGTCCATTGGATAGGCACAGTTGATACTCAGCATGCACATAACATACACATCTATGTCATACACAGAGCATTTTAATATGCTACACATAAAGGATTCCCAAACCCTCTGTAAAGACACAATGCAGTATCGAAAATCTCATCCACACATTACACATAATATACCTGAGGGGTAGAGGCCTACCCTGGGACATATAAACACTCTGCGACACACTACACATTCATGTTAGGGAATGCTCCTTATTGGCCTCCTTACAAACTCACGTAACAACTGGTTGTGAAATGGTGAATTTAGCGAAGGTAGTACAATTCCGGCACAACATGATTTGCGCTGGTTTGTGAAACATTTGTAGCCTTGAGTGACCACCTGAAGCTTCATGATGATGGCCTATGGTACTATACCCCATCCAGTTATTGTAACCACAGTACTACACATAGCTGTCATTGCTACACACCATAATGATGTGTCTGTGCACACATATGCACCTCTAAGTGGTATGCATCCCAATCACCATTTGCACAACTGACACATATATGTCTTGTGATGCTATTGAGTGGCTAGGTCATATGACACATACTGGGCATGTGTAGTGTTTAAATATGCAGTTGTGTTTTAGCATGCCATGTCATGGATGAGACTGGCATATCCACAATATGATCTACACTCCCCATAAGTGCCGTACATTGGGTATGTGGCCGAATGGTATTCCATCAATTATCCATGCACCACTGATGATGTTGTGTGAATACTCATCATGCATGTGCTAAAAATGTGTCCACAATTATTTGCTAAAGACACAGAGGCTGTAATCGGCATTGGATACCTATCTGACACACAGATACACATCCAGCAATGGCATGTACACCTGTGAGTTATGGTGCACAGTACATCACAGGGTTATGAATACCTGCATAGCAATGCTGTGTCCATGTATGCATTGTGTTCCAGGGGGAGGGCCATCACCTAATAACAAAACACATGCATCAAAGCCATGTATACTGTTAGTAACAAGGACTGACAACACTTGCACTGCATGCTGTTGAGCAACACATGTCCTGCATGTTGACATGTGTGATATGACTGTTTTGCTTGTGATACTGTACCCCACCATCATCTGCTATTGTGTATGTTCTGTGATTGCTGGTGTTGTGTGTGTCTGCTTTTGGGAGGATTGTAGTTTTGTGTGTGTGCATGTGTGCATGTGCGCATGTGTGCATGTGGTCTGAAGTCATGTTCAGTTCTTAAAGTGTGTTTCCTGTTTTCCTCTCACAGGTGGCGAGGTGGGGCTGGTTCAGTACAGCAGGGAACCTGATGTCACTGAGACAGACAGTGATCATGAGGATAGGTGTGTTGAGGCACAAGCAGGTTTGTCAGGGTCTGTTGTTGGGCCACCAATTGACAGTACACAAGTCTCCACCCCATCTATGCACAAAGTCATACTGCCTGTACATCCATCATCACCATTGCCCTTAGCTGAGGAACAGTGTACGGTTGGCACTGGCCAGGACAGTGTGGTATCTATGACACATGTATCAGGGCACAGCAGCCATAGCCAGATGTCTGGAATGGTACTACATAGGCAGATGCCCAGGGGTTCTCATCAGAGCACTGCTGGTCATCATGCCCCTGGCAGATGTGCCACACCTCTTTCTACCACACGCATGTTCCAGGCTGTCATGGAGGCACAGACATGAATGGAGCGGTACACCAGACAGGGGCTGAGGGAACAGAGGGCTTATTACACCTCTGTAAATGACAGTATCCATGACCTAGCAGGTGCCATACGTAACTACACTGAGGTCATTGATAGATGTTGGGGTGAGACATTGGATGTCCTCCACAATGTCATGTCCATGTGGCAGGACAGTGCGGGATGGTTGAGATGTCGACGTGGACGTATGCCAGCAACATCATCAGCTGGAGGTCACCGTGGACGTCCAGCAAGTCACAGCCGCTCCTGTAGTGCCTGTACCAGCCCCAGCAATGTTGGGGGAGCTGTCCATAGACCGTCCTAGCGGACCACGTGCATGTGGCTCTAGCCAGTCCCAGCAGGGACCTGGATCCAGTGGACATTTGTCAACCTCTTCGGATAGTACTCAATCTGGATTAGTACCTGATACTGTCTGCAGCACCCCTGCCAGGCACGGTTTCCATATCCGTGGACAGAGATGGTGATCTGTAAAGCCTGCCAGGTACAGTCTGTAGCTGTGTCACAAATCTCCGTATATGGCAGCAACATGGTGGAACTGTGTGCATGCAGACACACACACATAAACCAGAAACCTAGGGCAAACACATACCCGCACACATGACATCAACATTGGCCCATAACAGTACTCATGGCCCTTACACACACACTCATACACATGTCGATTGTATGGCTCAGTGTAGGCCTCTGGCAAACCAACAACACACCCTGTGCATATGATGAAACCTGTGCCACCTCCTGTCATCTGTAACATTGATGCAGGAACAGACTACCATGCTGCTTATGCACAGGGTGACTTTAATAAAGTATAGCAATGGTTGGATGTGTAGCATGTTGTCAGCAGTAAAGTGTAATGATATCCTTGAAGGTATAGCTGAGCAGGCATGATGCATTAAAGCTGTAATTAGCAATGTTGTATTGTTTTCACCAGTGTTTATTCCAATTGTGTTTTGTTTGCCCATGTGCCACTTGGCTGATGTGTGTAGTTGTGTCAGCATGCATTATACAGTGGACAGTAAGTGTGGGGTATGTGCAACACAGGTTTGCAGGTGTCCATTTGTGAACATGGTGGAGGTGCACTGTCTGCATGTACATGCATATTGGATACATGGGCAGGGTGACATGCCCTGTATTGGCCAGTGTTAACACTTCATAGTTTCTATTGGTGGCCAGTATGCATTGCACTACACACATTTTGGAACTTGAGTACGCATGTGTGTGTATGACACGGGTTGACACTGTGATGTGGGTGATGCTGTTGTTGCTATCTGTCATTGGTTTGCATTACTAAGGTTAACACCGTCCCAGCTGCATAATCCTTTAGTAATGCACACTGTTCACCTACAGGGTTGCATGGACCGTGCTATCACAAACACAAGAAATTCTCACTTATACAGTAAAAGTGCATTAATCTCATGGACCACTGCCATAAACTAAATATATAATAGAAGATATGAAGTTGTACCAAAAAAAGAGCTACATACCAAGAAGGGATAACCCCTCTGGTCAGTATCATTGGGAAAATAAAAGCCCTCATTAAACATACAAGGCAAGCTTCAAAATACAAAATGGCAAGGATTCCAAAGACAACACTAAAGTTTTCTTTAGTGTTGTTTATAATCTACAGGGGAAATCTCAGATCGGGTCACAGTTAATGTAAATGGTCACAAAGTACGCTTATCTGACTGACATTACCAATTTCTTCTCAGACAGTTTGAATGTGGATTTCACCACCCTATCGTTACACAAGGGCCACATTTACAGACCTGAAGAATGTAAAACCTGATGATTCACAGACACTCTAGTTAAAACATCTCTTTACTAAAGTCCAAACCACAGTGGCAATGGTACTGGACAGTGTCCCTGGCTGTGTCATACACAAGCTGACATATGAAGTCACCAGTCACCTAAACACTCTGCCCAGATGCAGCCTCTATACAGGTTACATAGATGTGGAATGACGCATGGTAATGGTGTTCACAGTCCACAAGGGTTGAGCTACAACGTCTTCTTCTTCTTCTCCTTTCAGATATTCTCATTAGGGGTCGCCACAGTAGATCATCTGTTTCCATTTCTTTCTGCCCTCTGCATCTTGTGCTGTCACACCATCCACCTGCATGTCCTCTCTCACCACAGCCATAAACCTCATCATAGGCATTCCTCTTTTCCTGTTACCTGGTGGCTTCATCCTTAGCATCTATTTCACAATATACTCTGCATCCCTCCTCAGCACATGTACAAACCAACTTAATCCTGCCTATCTGGCTTGTTCTACTAACCTTCAAACCTGGACTGACCCTCTAATATACTTATTCCTAATCTTGTCCACCCTCGTCACACCTAGTGCAAATGTTAACATAAACTGATTAAGGGTAGAACTACAACAGATCCTGGAAACTCTCACCCTATAAGCCAGACAAATGTTATCTGGAAGGCTATGGAGCACAGCAATATGGAACTCATTAAAAGAGACATTATGAACCTGTGAACACTGCACCATACCCACTTAGGTTCACTAAAGGCCAGATCATGGCTCCTACACCTAGTAGACTTCAAGACAGTTAACAAGGCTATAGGTGAGGGAGGGGAGGTCCACACAGTCAAGCTATAGCTCACCAGCAATTCATACCCATCCCACATTTTGGTATTATACATAACCTCCACAGACTGACCATAAACAATTGTTAGATGATGGATTGACAACTGGCGCACAGATGTAGGATGCACAGTAACATTTGCAGCCTCCATGTACAATTCTATGCCAGTAATAAGTGGTATTCACCTGCACTCAGTCCTGGGACCACTCCTGTTTGGCATATAGCTTTCTTAGGTACAAACAAACACAGTAGGAATATGTCTGCCCACGTTTGATGAAAATGCATACTATGGGCTATACTTTATTCTCCAGATGACACATACATCCTCCAAAAGGGAATCACAGAGAGAGATACCTGGTGTCAAAATCATGCTGTAAAGCTATAAGCCAAAGAAAGCATAGTTATCCACTTTTAGAAAACAAAGTATCCCCAGAGTACCACATAGGTAGTAGCCCCCAAAATGTGGAACAGGTACTAATATATACATAGATCCATGTGTTTAGTCATCTCTCCTTTGATAATCACATTATGAAAGGGTTTTGGAAATCCCTCTGTGGAGCACATAAGCAATAAAGGGTTTGCATGCAGATCCACAAAGGTTGTTGCACACCTATAATGATTAGTCATCTTTGCCAGACTTTGCTTGCTTTGGAACAGGATTCAAATATACCTCAACCATAAACCCTCACTCACACTCTTCAATAGAAACCGTGATGAGTGGATGTGAAACAGAAGACGTAGCCCAGGGATCACTGCAGTGGCTAAGCTTGTCACAAGCATACAGAAGTGACCTAAGGTCTGGAAAGCACCAGCATGCTCTGGCAAAGCTAACAGATGCTTTCATGGAGAAAGCAGAGTACCCACCTATGAAATAATTGAGGTCACATGTATGTATATGGCTTTGCCCCACAGCTACCTTACATGTGTTATGCACATACAGCTGTCATTGTGATATGTCTGCTCATTCCCCAGGGAAGCACATACAGTTGGCAAGTGCAGGATTCAAGCCCCTGCCTAGCAACATTATGATACTATAGGAGTATGCATTTACACAACACGCTATACACATTACTGGGATTTCAGCTTCCCACAGCTATATTTGTAGGATGGTGACATCATCAGACTTGACAAAGATGAGTATATCACATTTAAGGGGCGTGAGTAGTCTCCAAAAAGACTGCTCCTTCCCCAGGGAGACACACACTCACACAGTGGGCAAGTGTAGGATTCAAACTCCTACCTAATGATACTACAGTAGTATCCATTTACACAACACATTACTGGGATTTTACCTTCCTACAGGTATATTTGTAGGATGGTGACATCATCAGACTTGACAAAGATGAGTATATCACTTTTAAGGGGTGTGAGTAGTCTCCAAAAAGGTTGTTCTCTCCCCAGGGAGACACACACACAAACAGTTGGCAAGTGGAGGATTCAAACCCCTATCTAACTACATTATGATACTAGAGCAGTATGCATTTACATGACACACTATACACATTACTAGGATTTCACCTTCCCACAGGTATATTTGTAGGATGGTGACATCATCAGACTTGACAAAGATGAGTACATCACTTTTAAGGGGTGTGAGTAGTTTCCAAAAAGGCTGCTCCCTCCCCAGTGGGAGACACGCACACACAGTTGGCAAATGCAGGATTCAAACCCCTACCTAATTAAATTATGATACTTGAGCAGTACACATTTACATGACACGCTATACACATTACTAAGGTTTTGTCTTCCCACAGGTATATTTGTAGGATGATGACATCATCAGACTTGACAAAGATGAGTGTATCACTTTTAAGGGGTGTGAGTAGTCTCCAAAAAGGTTGCTCTCTCCCCAGGGAGAGATAGACACACACATACACAGTTGGCAAGTGCGGGGTTTTTAATCCAAACTAAGTACTTCTTTACACTTCAGCAAGCAATGTGGAGTTACACGGTGCAATACAGACATTACTCGCTGACAGTTTGCCCAAAGTTTTTTTTCACATTTGCTAACCACAGCAGGCTTATCAGACTAGGTGTATTGTGAGTGTATTGTATGCATAGGCCATGACCATATCATATATGGGTTGATGCACCACATGCTGGCACACACAGGGTCAAACCGGTGGCTAAGCTCTGTCAACTCAATAGTGGACAATACAATCAAGAGGAGTAGGGCCATACAAGCACAACACCAACAGTTTCACATAGACCCATAATATAAGCACCAGCAAAACACACACATAAATACACATTACCATACTCGGAGAATACAAATATTAATCTGAAAAAGAGTGAGTGTCCTCCTAAGCAGACAAGCAAGCAACATGCACCTCCAAGCACAAACCAAAAAACACATAATACACCAAAGCAGTGTGCCTCACAACAGGCCCAAAGGCAAAACAACATACCCAACACACTAGTAATAGGTGACTCCATAGTCAGGCACACGGATGTTCCACTCACTAGGCTGGACAAAGGGAAGGTTACTGTCAGTTGTCTCTCAGGTGCTATGATCCACCACATAACACAAGCACTTACATCACTCCAGAACAGGTACATATATGACGTGTTCTTTGTACATGCTAGTGTGAATGATCTGAGACATACCTCCCAGGACAACATGACAAGAGATATATAGTAGCTCTATGATCATGTAGCCCAGGCTGGTATGACCCTGACCTTGAGTAGCATCTTACCTTCACCTACATGATACTGCAATATAACAGAAAGATGATAAACTTCAACAATTGGCTGAGCTTCTGGTGTCATTCAAAGGGGATTCAGTCTCTGTCTGCCTGTGATGACATGATAGACAAGCCTCGTTGCTTCCCTAGATATGGTTTGCACCTGTCACCCCCTATGCTTCTGAATACTGGCCAAGGCTCTTGCTGTCCCTATATTACCTTTTTTAGGCAAGGCTCAAAGGTTCATAGGTTCATAGGTTCATAGGTAGGTACTAGGCTATCGGCCCTGGAAACTATACAAGCCCAGCCTAAAAAGGTACCCTGGCTTTTGCCACCCATGAAAATTATTTTCCTGTGCCACTGTCGAGCAGAGCCACAGAGGTGATCCCCGGGATGAATTTCCTATTTCCCATCCAATCATCAAGAGTTTTCTTGAAGAGTGTTAATGAGGAGCTTTGTTTGATATATATAGGTAGTTTATTCCAGAGTATAGGAAGTCTCTGGGACAGGAATCTATCCCTCTGGCATGTTCTGTTTATTGTGATGACAAGGTTTAGGTCCCCAGAGAGTGTAGCTTGGAGGGATTGGGATTTCTTTAAGTGGAGCATGTCCAACAGCTCTGGGTTTGACATAGCTTTGTATGTTAGGCGGAGATCACCTTTGAGTAGGTGATATGTGACGAAGTAAAGCTGGATTTTTTTGAGACGGTCTGTGTAGGATATATGATTGAGGCCGGTAATCCTATTTGTGAGGTATTTCTGCAGCCTTTCCAGTTGTTGTAGATGTCTTGTGAGGTACATACCAAAAGGGGCGTTGTACTCTATAATGGGTCTAATGAGTAATGAGCAGAGGGGAACAACAACCTCTTTTTTTCTGGATGAGAAACCTTTTGTGATGATGTGTGCCACGTAGAAGGATTTCCTGACTACTGTGACAATGTGATTATCAAAGGAGAGACTACTGTCCACCTGTGTCCCATGGTCTCTTATCACACTTTTGGTGTTAAGTATACTACCTCCTATGTTGTAGTTCATGGGTACAGTGTTTTTACCAAAGGGGATGACAATATACTTTTCGGCATTGAGCTTGAGGCCATGGCTTTGACACCAGGCATCTGTCTTAGTGATGCCCTTTTGTAGGATGTCCACATCGTTAGGAGTTTTGATTATGGCTCCTAGTTTGCAGTCATCTGTGAACTTCATTAGCCAAAGACCTTCTGTGTTAGCCTGTACTTCAGAGAAGTAGATACCAAACAGGAGAGGACCCAGGACTGAACCCTGTGGTACTTTACTTGTCACTGGTCTGAAGTCGGATTTGGAGTCTGCTACCTTCACAGTGTGGGTTCTGTCGGTGAGCCAGTTGGCAACCCATCTTGTGACACAGGGATTTGTACCTAGTTTAGTTAGTTAATCTATAATTCCAGAGTGGGGGATGGTGCCGAAAGCCTTGGCAAGATCTAGATAGGCTGTGTGAACCACCTTGCCCTTGTCTACGGCTTTGGTGACTGCTTCAAAGAAGTCTATCAGGTTTAGAAGACATGATCTGCCTTTTACAAACCCAAACTGGGTGGGGTCCAGAGTTTTGAGATTACCAATGTCTTTGTTTATAAGTTCCATGATGATACGTTCCATAGCCTTGCAGAACAGGCTCATCAGGCTACTGGGGTGGTAGTTCCCGGGGTCCGTGGTGGCTCCCCCCTTGTGGAATGTGATAACCGTGTCTGTGCGCCATTCAGCAGGCACAAAGCCTGAGGTGAGGCTATGATTGGCCATGGTACTTAGGTGGGGTGCCAGTTCGTTCTGTAGTTCGTGTAGAACGCAGCCTGGGATGTTGTCTGGTCCCATGAATGCTGTGTTCCTGGCTTTGGAGAGTGTGGTTTTTACCTGTGCAGCCATGATTACAGGAACTTTGCATTCTTCCAGTATAGAGATGGGCTCTTTAATGGGTGAGAGGGGGGGGGGTAAAGTTTGCACTGAACCTGTCTGCCAGGATGTTGGCAATATCAGTTGAGTCTGTATATTTACTGCCATTGTGCTGTAACTCAGGGCAGATCTGAGTGTTGCCATTGAGATTATTGACATAGCTATAGAATGCTTTGTGGTTGTCTTTATAATCAGTGGCAATTTTGTTTTTGTAACTAGCTTTGGAGGATTTTATCAGGGATCACAGCTTCTTACTGAGGCTGACCAGGGAGCTCCTACACTCATGGGATTTTACTCTTTTTTTGCAGCAGTTTCTTCCTTCTGTTGTACAGTTTGTTTATGGCAGGGGGACCACCAGATTGGCTTGCTTTTTTTGGAGGATAGCATCTTGGTTCTGTTTGGGATAGCACGATCCATGCACTCATATAAGTGCTTATAAAATGCAATTGTGTAGGATTCAGTAGTCATAACTGTATTGTCCATCTGCATGGGTGTCATGAAGTTCACCACTTCTGTCTTAAGAAGCATGACGTTGGCTTTAGTGAAATTTTTTACCATGGTTTCCTTAATGGGGGGTGGGGGAGCATGTGGATATCTAGGGTAATTAGCTTATGGTTGGATCGGATCAATGAGGCATTGACTTCAGGTGTAGAACACTGGGCACTCAGGACAAACCAAACCCCGTAACCAACACAAATAACCACAAAGTGAGCTAAATGCTACTCATTGCCAGAAGTCTCAGCCTCCAAATGCACACACTCCAGGCACTTCTCAGTATGGAGAATATTGATATCTGTGCAGTAACAGAAACCTAGTTCAAGGCTCCAGAGAGCACACCAGCACTACCAGGATACTACTCATTCCATACCTTCCGGCATCAGAACCTGGATCATAGCACATAGGGCGAGGATGTATCCATATTCATCAAGGATGCCTACACCTCTCTCTACATCCTCTCTACAGGATATGTACCCATAGAATGTTGCACAGCAATGTTCTTCCCACTCCACAGGGGTGGGGCCACAACAGATCCTTGGCATTCCTGCTCTATGAGCCTGACAAGTCTGATCTGCTTAGGAGGGTGGCCTAATGGTTAAGGTGTTTGCTTTACAAACACAAGATGCAGGGTTTGAGTTTCACAAGGGATAATTGGCTAGGCTTAAAATGGCTCGCAAGGACAGTTATCCTAGTACTAATCTATGAACCTATGAACCTAAGGCAATGGAGCCAATCATAATGGAAGTCAACAATAAATACATTGGGAACCTTCACACAGTTGAGCACACCCAGTTTGGCTTCGTCAAATGCAGATCATGCCTCCTGAACTGGGTGGATTTCTTTGAGACAGTTACCCAGGCTACAGATGATTGATAGGAGCTCCACACAGCCTACCTATACCTCGCTAAGGCCTTTGACACCATTCCCCAGTCAGGTATCATAGATGAACTCACCAACCTTGGCATAAATCCATACATCACAAGATGGATTGCAAACTGGCTCACAGATAGATCCCACAAATTAAGAGTTGCTGGCTACATGTCAGACTCTACACCAGTAACAACTGGTGTCCCCCAGGGTTTAGTCCTGGGGCCCCTCCTGTTTGGTATATACTTCTCTGAAGTACATGCCAACACAGGAGGGTTGTGGTTGACTAAGTTTGCTGGGAACTGTAAAGTGTTTGCCATAATAGATTCCCCGGATGACACAAATATTCTCCAGAAGGGACTCTATGAGACAGATGTGTGGTGTCAGAATCATGGTCACAAGCTCAATGCAAAAGAATGCATAGTAATCCCCTTTGGGGAAAACAAAGTAGCCACAAACTAACACATAGGTGTTAACCCTAAAAACTGACAAGGTAATAAGGGATCTGGGGACACAAGTAGATAGTCATCTTTCCTTTGACAACCATGTTATCAGTGTTTATGTTGCCAAAGTGATTAGGAAATCCTATGTGGCCCACCTAATCAACAAAGAGTTTGCATCAGGATCAAAAGAGGTAGTGGTGGCCCTCTACTTTTAAGTCATCAGACCCATCATTGAGTACAATGCACCATTTTGGATGTACTCGACTAGGCATATCCAGCAGCTGGAGAGACCACAGAGGTACCTCACCAAGAGGATTACTGGCCTCAAACAGTTGTGTTATGCAACACAACTGGAAAAACTAAATCTGTTCTCTGTTGTGTACCGCCTACTCAGAGGCAAACTCTGCCTAACATACAGAGCCATGTCCAACACATAACTGTTGAACATGCTCCATCTAAGGAAAACAAAATTGAGTCGCACTACACATTCCAGTGATATGAACCTCATCACAACAATGAATACAACATGCTGGTGGGATAGAGTACCATCCCAGAGACTTGCCTTACTGTGGAACAGAGTCCCAATGTACATCAGACAGAGCCTCTCACTGGCACTCTTCAATAGGAACCTTGATGAGTAGATGGGAAACAGACAATTCATGCCAGGGATCACATCAGCAGCCCCACTAGAAAGGGGCTTAGGGTACTAACTATTAGAACTAGGGCTTAGGAGACTAACCAGTGGGGTGGTGAAGGCTGCACAACTTGCCTAGGCTAATATATGCCTTCGTGAAGATAGTCTACTACATCCCTATGAACCTATGTGACAGGTACATGTCTACAGATAGTAGACGTGTACTTCATTGTACAGTCATGTTGTACAGCAGGCACATGCACCACATACACTGTAATGCTTACAGATACTGGTGGCTATTATGCACAGTGGGTGAGATGTGCACCTCATGTCTTTTGTGCCATTGGGATGTGTGCTGGGTGGGACAGTCCTGGATGGCTCCCTGTCATGGTCACCCTCTTACACACATCTCTGCCCATCCATCTTTGGCTTATTATACTGTGCTCCCCCTACATATATAGGTACATTGGTATGTAATAGGCTATCTGCCTGAAGGCATATATTAGTATGGCCAGAGTGTGCAGCTATCACCACACCTGGGGTTAGTTCCCTATGCCTCTGTGTAATAGAGCTGATGAAGTGATCCATGGTGTGACAGTTCAGTTTCACATACACTCATCAAGGCTCCTCTGGAAGAGTGTTAGTGAGGGACTCAGCTTAATGAAGTCTGTGATATGGTAATGTATCCCTCCAACATGTTCTATTTATTGTTGTGATGATTATATCCCTAGAGCATGTGGCACAGTGAGCTTGGGTTTACTTCAGATAGAGCATGTACATCAGTTCTGGACATGCCTGTTGGGCAGAGATCGCCTGAGTAGACGGTATGCAACAGAGTACAGATTGAGTTACTTCAGTCTTGTTGCTTGAGGCAAATGTTTGAGGCCAGTAATCCTCTTGTTGAGGTACTTCAGTGGTCTTTCCAGCTGCTGAAGGTGCCTCGTCAGATTCATCGCAAGTGTGTCGTAGTACTCTGATGGGACTGATGACTGATGAGTAGAGGGAACCTCCTTTGACCTACATGCAAAGACTTTGGCAATTTGTGGGAACACATAGCATGATTTTCTAACCACTTTGTGAATGTGTTTCGGAAAGTAGAGATGACTATCCACATGTGCCCATAGATCCCTTATTATTACCCGTATTTATGCACAGGTTTTTGATTTTGTGGATACGACATGTGTGTGGGATGTTGGAAAAGGTCTTTTCAAGGTCTATGTAGGCCGTATGGAGCTCATTTCATTGATGTATGTCCTGGGTAACTGCCTTGCAAACTGTCTAGCAGGTTTAGGGACCATGATCTGCCCCTGACCAAACCAAAATGGGTAGGGTTGGGTGTTTGTAGGATCCCAATAGCTCTGTTTATGAGTTCCATAATGATGGACTCCATGGCCTTGTAGATAAGGCTTATTAGGCAATAACAATAGTTCCCATGGTCTGTTGTGGAGTGTGCCAAATGTTGCTGTAACCCATTCAACAGTTTCATGTCCTGTACAGAGGGTGAGTCTCAATGACTGTTCAGGTGCAGGGTCTGTTTGTTTTGGAGTTCACATATGACACAGCCAGGGACACCAAGTTATCCCATAGACGCCATGTTTTTAGGTTTGGATAGCGCTGTTTAACCATTATATATGTGATTTCTAGGTTTTCACAATCTCCAGGTATGGTAATGGGCCCTTTTGTCAGTGAGAGGGGGGTAAATATATATGAACCTCTCCGACAAGATGTTGGCAATGTCAGTTGTGTACATGTATTCGTTTGCACTTTGCACTAACTCAGAACATATATGAGTTTACACTGATATTTATGACATAGCTAAAGAAAGCTTCATGGTTTTCTATGGAGTCTTTGGCAATATTTTTGGCAGAGCCTGGCTTAGATAATGTTAGGAGTGCTCATTGTTTCATGATGATACTAATCAGAGATTTGTTGATCTCCTTTGCATTTTAACTTTCTTTGAACAACTTAAGTACTTGTATTACATAGTTTGATTATGCCAGGGGTCCAATATATTATATGGGTATGTTTTCATATCACTGTGTGCGCAAGGCAGGATTTGTGAATAGTGACATGTGTCTGGAGTAAGTACTGCAACTGCCAGATATGTGTGGCCCACTGCTCTACTCAGACATGGCCTAAGTGTGTGAGTGTGCCCAGTATGACCTTTCAGGATGTTGACTGAAATTTGCAAAATTTGTTTAAGTGTGTGAGCATGCCCACTATGGGCATATATACTATATGTGTGTGAACAATCAAGTTGGTTTTTACTTCAGGGCTCACCTTTGTGTTGTACATCGACAGGAAGCACGTTCTGCCTGCAGGGCTTCCATGAGTCAATTTGCATAGACTTATCAACATTTCTACATTATTTGTACATTTCTATCCGGGGGGCACACCTGATTGTTACTGTGGGTGTACATAGGTTGAGGGGTACACCTGACACTTATACACATTTGCTAGGCCTGCACTGCTATGTCAGGTACTCCATTTCAGTCTGTACTGTTGCCTATCGTACTGGCTTGAGGCATACCACTGTACTACAAACCTTAGCTTCCAATTACATGCATATTAGTTTGTGACTTCATAGCCTACCCAATCCACATCACACTGCCTGGCCTGCTGTTATCTGTCTGCATAGGCCCTGGGGGGAGGTTACCCATATGCCTCTTCAGAGGGCATGATACAGCATTTGTTTGTGTTTGCGTTTGTCTACAATTGTCCTGCTGGCTGTGACTATTAGGTATGTAACCCCCCAACTGGTATGTGTGAGTGACTTAAGTTGTGTCTGTGCCAGTGAAATGCTATCATGGCTTAGTGGTTCAGTACTGTGACTATAGTGCACAGTATCCTAAGTTTGAGTCCTGTCACTGCTTTTTATTTTCCTGCTGGGCAGACCTGACTGGTTAAGGAACAGTAAAGCAGGTGTGAGCGTGTTTACCCGACTTTGCTCAACTTTGCTCAACTTTGCCCAACTTTGCCTGACTTTGCCCAACATTGCCCGACTTTGCGCTGGTTAGCGTGGTGTGCAGCTACGCGCAATTGTATTTAAATATGCTCAATACTGGTAAAATGTGCTTATCAGTGCTTTATATTGCTTAAAATAGGGCACTCATGCCTCAGGTGGTGCTGCAGGACTGCCTATGTCGGATGCACATATTACACTCCCTATACATGTTTGAAAACAGGTAGTGTCAAGTTAGGCATCCCTTTTACTGTATGTGCAAGTCAGAGAGAGGTGTCATTTCCAGGGTTCCTATTGAGTCAGTGTATGTGCTATGCATTGCCTCTTTGCCTAGGCCAGGGCATACTGGGCTCACCTCCTTTTGCCTACTGGGGCAGGCTCAGGTTGTTCCTCCTCCGCGTCATGATGTGCCTGTGCAGGCCTTGGCAATGGTGGGGGGCTGTTTGGCCCTGCCCCATGCTGTTCCTGCTGCAGCTGTTTTCACAGGATCATATTGTGTAGCATGGCACATACCATAACAATTTGAGTACATGTAGTTGGTGAGTAATGCAAGGCTCCACCAGATGTGTCCAGGCACCGGAACCATGACTTGAGCATCCCAAACACATGCTCAATTATGTTTCTTGTTTGTTGTGCCTCATTATGAAGTTCTTGTTCAGGTGTGTGTGCATTTCAGATGGGTGTCATCAGCCACAGCTCCAGTGCGTATCCAGCATCCCCCACTAGGTGACCATCAGGGATGTCCCCATTGGCAAATCTCTGGAACAGCTGCGTCAGATGCCAGCTGTGGGAATCGTGATAGCTTCCAGGGCAGCCAGCACACACATTCATTATTATGCCCTGGGCATCGCACATGACCTGGCAGTTGATGGAGGGGAAGCCCTTGCAGTTGATGTAGACCCTACCTCGCTCACCGGGTGGTGCTTTGCTGCATATGTGCATGCAGTCTATTGCACCCACTACTTCAGGGTATTCTGCTATTTGGTGGAAAAGACGCATATTGCTGGCCAATGCCTCACGGGAATTGGGGAAATATACATGGTCACTGACATGTGCTGACATGGCATCCGGATGCTGATGCCCGTGAAATCCCCATCATATCACCAGTTGGTCTTTGGAAGGTACCTGTAGCTAGTATTCTTTGGCCAACACATACCTTTGTATCCACTGGGATGGGTTCATCTCTGTTGGTTCTGTGTGTGAGGCGTGGCAGACACAGCTCAACAATTTGCTGTAGGAGGTCTCTGTCCATCCTATAGTGCTCCACTATCTCCAGCTCATGTAGCCCCTGGTAGGTTACCCTGGGTCTGTACACTCTTCTCCGTCTCCTCACTGTGGGTTGCTCAGCAGCATTCAAAACATCACAACCCTCAGCACCTTGCACATGTTGGTTTATGATAGCAAGAGCAGCCCCTAACATTTTGCCTGACTTAAGCTTTTTAAGCTTTCCCTCTTTGTATACTGCAGTGTTGCAGAGTTCTTGAGAAATAACAGGGGGGAATGGTGTTTGCAGAGTTTAAAGTGCTGGGCTGGGCTGGGCTAGTCTGCTGCCTGTGTAATTGGCTGATTCTGATATATTTCACCTTGCAGCTCTGCTAGTTCTCCTTGGTTAACTTCCTACTACTTCTTTTCCTTCCTTTTGCCTTTCTGTTTCCGCCTGGGGGGAAGCGCCGCACAAACAAGCGCAAACGCGTCCACACGCGCGCACATGCTGTGTGCATGTTTGCAAGGAGTTTCCTATCTTTTAACAGTGTGCACCCTGGGTTTGAGGTTTTCAAATAGGACAACTGCAGGCACGCCTCTTGCAACCTTGACCAACTCAGGGCAAACACAAGCCACTGTGCTCCAATTAGCTTACAGCCTGTCTGACACACCCTTCATGATGTCACCTATATTCTACTCTTCTACTCACCTACTCCTACTCTTACACTCTTGGGACATGCCTCACATGCTGCGGAAAATTGGGATTCACTATCCTTATCCTCATTTGCATAGGATTGCTTAGTAATGCATGGTTACATCTCTCCCACTGAGCTCCCCCCCTTAGCAACCACTACTCAGTGGCCATGTTGTCTTCAGCCTGCCATGGCAGAATAAGCTTTTTAGTGAAAATGCCTATTTTTGGCTTTTTAAAAATTATTTTCTTGTTTTTATAAGCACCGCACATTTGCGCGGTGCTGTGCTATGCTTAAACATCGGAGATCAGGGAAAAAAAAGTTAAATTGTTATATTTTTAAACATTTTATAATGCCAATGGCCTTATATTTGGCCAGTGGCATGGTTCCTCAACTGTATGCATCTTTTATTTGGAACTGTCATAGCTCCGTTTAGCTATTTGTAGGAATGTACTCCGTTACCAATGGAGTACATTTCTGCAGCTAACACTAATCTTCCACGGACAGGTTAGCGTTTCCTGGATTGCAAATTTATCTCATTTGCATGGCTTTCACTAGCAAATGAGGTAATTTACATACTATGATGCTGTCCGTGCAAGAGTAGCTTTAGCAGCTCTCGTGCACACCCCTGCTGGCTTTACCTGGATTTCACAGCAGACATAGTGCCGGCATGAGCTCCTACACTCTTCTTGCACTCTGTGCAAGCGTTCGTAAATCCGGGGGTTTATGTTTACATTCTGTATGATGATCGCAATACAGTAAGGTTAGGAAATTAAATTTTTTTCCACTGTAGTGCGATCTTGGAGTTGGTATATTTAATTTATGGGGGGTGTGGGGGGCAGAGCCCCCCACATGGGTGGTGCAGTGGGGCATGCCCTCCGCAGAAATGTAGTAAAAAGTATGTTTGTTAGGTGTTGTTATAGGTGGAGGGGATGTTATTTCCATGTGCATTGTAGTTTTCAATGTTATGAAGCACACTTTCAGTGTTCTGAGTTTTCGTTGTTTTGGATTTTCAGTGCTTTGGAATTTCAATGTTATGGTCTCAATATTTTGAATTTCAACGTTATGAAATTTCAATGTTTTAAAGTAGACCCGACAGGTTCAAAAACTGCTTCAGATAGGGAAGGTACCGATACATCAAAGATGGCCATGATACCTGACATAGAACTGGTCCACTTTCAAACACAAGGAGAGAAGGGCGCTCTTGAATGTGTCATGAGAGTGTCACAAGTTAAGGCCTCCACTTAAAGGCATTGCTGATGTGATGTGATGTGACAGACTGTATAAAATGGCCACCCTACTGTCCTAACTCCCCAAGACGGGATGTTAAAAAGGATGTCATGGATTAGTGGAATAACAATATGTTTTAGTACATGAAATAAAATTTCCACTTCTCATTCTTATATGTGCTGGTATGGAGATGTAAGACATACAATCCTTACTCAACAAGAATGTATGTTACAAAGGATATAGTGTAAGGATCCTTAGGCTTCATAGAAAGATGAAAGAGGTCGCACATTATGGGTGAAAAACGAACTGTCAAAATGCAGACATGCTGTTTATGGGCTTCCCTCCTTTTCACTCATTTTTCTAGGTTCCAAGATACATTTGATGAACTGGCTCAGGAATTTGGGGCAAACATGGGGAAGTTAATGTCCTTATGCACATCATCTGGTTTGACTTTAAGTGTTTCCTCAATTCTAGTTAGAGGGTCTGAACTCTGGAATGTAAATTTATTTATTTATTTATTTTACATTTGTTGACCAGGCTAGTCTAACTGGATATATGTCCATTTTCAGTAGAGGCCCGGGGAGATAAGCTCCAAGAGAAATATCAAAAACAAACAAACAACTCATATACACAGAAAATTCTTAAACACTATTAACAGGTAAAATGAACTTTAAAGGAATATGTCAGACATTGATTTATAAGCTAGACAATCAATTCACAGTATAGAGTAAATAGAACTGGAATGCTAAGTGTAAGGCTTGGCATGACCCACTGTCCCTGTTGACTATCCTTAAACATTGGATGGAAATGGAATATAAGTAATTTATACTGGCTGTTAAAGTAAGACTGCAACAACTGTTAGAAGTCATTGTGTCAGTGGTAGCAGACAGGCTTAGGTACACTGCAATTCAATATCCTTAAGTGGCCAAAAGATTTGACTACGGCACTTAGGCTATTAAGCAGGAGAAGCAGCCTATTTTCTTATTTACCATGGTACTAAGGAAAGTAAGTTATCCTCTTCTGGGACCATTTGGATCAGATTTCAGAATTTTATAAACCCTGTCGCAAGCAATGTTTCAAAGCTTTTCAGGCTGATGTTCCCATTTTAGTTTAACACCTGATCAGTTTGCAGTATTAACTATGCCTTTTCAACCTGATGACCTCAAAAGGTGTATAAGGGCCATGCAGATGGGAAAGGCCTCAGGCCTTGATGGGGCTCCCTGGTGAGTTTTACAACTTTGTACCTCCTCCGTCAACAGAATGTCTGAAGAAGGGGTCAGGTTTCATACAGATCCTTTGTAGGGTTATCCCCCTTCTTTCATGAAACAATGCTTTGTTTGCAATGATACCAAAGGCTAGCAAAGACTTCCAGCTCATTACCATCTAATCTCTATTCTCAGTGTTTTTTTTTCTTTTCACCACCCACCAGGACTGATCAGGATTCCTATGCTATGTGAGGGCCCTATGGCCCATTCATTTTTGTCTGGGAATCCTGATCAGCCCTTCCATTCCCAAGTGAAAGCTGAGTGGTAACATGTGGTCCAGCTTGTTGGTGCTAGTGCATGGCCTAGTCCCTCCAACTGGAAGCAGCTCCCCAAAGTGGGTCCTCTGAGTTCACTACTGCTGTTCTTTGAGGGGAAGTGTCCTTCCACATGAAAGATTTCCCTTGGCTTTAGTGGTGCTAAGCACCATGGCAGTGTGAGCTCATCTGTCTCAAACTTCACCGGGTAACATCCAGTACTCTCACTAGGTATCACCCTTGTGGTTAGCCAAAGCTGCCTCCCCTCTCCTCAGAATGGCAGCTCCTACATGACTTCAAAGATAGCAATCCACCCCGTCTACATTCTGAGAGAATGCACATTCTTGGGCCAATACAGCTTTACTTCTTCTGAAAGAGGATCTTCTAGATCCATTGCACTTCTTCAGCTAAGAATATTTGCTTGGTATGTATTTCATTTTGTTCACTCTGTCCAAAATTTCTGCAATGTTTCTGAGATCCATGATCAATGCTGCAGATGTTTATCAGAGATGAGGAGACGACTAGTGGGAAACCAGTGTCCCAGTGCCTCAGACTGATCTCAAATATCTATCTTTTGGGGCATCTTAACAGTGGCGTACCATCACATTTTCAAGAAACAAAACTGTATACTGTGAAATTATGGAATTCAAAGTCTATGAAGAGTTGCTGCTTTGCAGGGAAGTGCAGTCAACTTGCACCCTCATGTTGGGGCAAACCTTCCAGACCAACTAGTAAATACACTGTCTTTAAGGTTGCTATATCTTGAAGAAGGAATAAAAAGTCACACTTTCACCATTTCAGGACTTGCAAATCCAGTCCTGAAAGCTGCAATAGGCACCCTTAAACAATTGCTCATAAACGTACTATGAGGACATGGAAACTAGTCAACAAGTTTTCTTTGTTAGTGATCTTACCCACATCTAAATGCACTAGGAGATCCATTACTGCCTTCGTATGTGTACAAAACTTATTTTTTTCATTTTGTCACCTATAGATAAAGCAGATGTGTTGTTTATGAGTTTAACTCATTTAGTTTGCTAAAAAAACAAAAAAGAAAATGCCACCAGAGCACAAGAACTGAACTCAAACCGTGAAATAAAACGTAAAGCTCACAATTTATTGAATTATGCTTTTCGTTCAGCTGGAGTAACCAAACTTCCTTAGACAAAACCAAGAAAACCATACACAGCTTAAATAACACTAATTAATCATGTGCTCAAAGTCATTACCAAATCAATTACTCTGTGAGGCAATTGCTTTAAAGATGTTAAATACATAAAGTCAATCCTCACATACTGAAAACAACAGTAAAGTTTAGAGCATCAAGAGTTGATATGGCAGCTGAAACTTTATTCATACAAAACCCCAGGATTAAATGAAAAGATGTCTATGGCATATATTTTGAAACTGAGACGTTTAACACATTAGGATGAGTTCATATTTAAAAGTATTGTTTGAAAAAGAAGTATGTGGTTATGTTTATTTCACACAATGTCACTTCTTTTTTTAGGTTTAGTATTTGTTTAGTGTATGTGAAAAAAGGAAAAATATTTTTTTTAATACGTTGTTCAGTAATTTTGTAATATTATATTTTTTTACTCATTATTAGTTTTAACTGCGGTGGTGGTGCTGCGGTAGCGTTGTCGCCTCACAGTAAGACATTGTCCTGTTCGATTCTCAGTTAGAGCGTCTTCTGTGTGGAGACATGCGTGAATGGGCATACCTTCGTTGAAGGTTGTGCGTCAGGGCCGACAACTCTGCATGTAAAAATCTACTGCCAATCATTAGCGGACCGGAGTTCTGCTGTGGCGACTCCTAACTGGGAAAAGCCGAAAGACACAACAGCTCATTATTAGTTTTAGATTTTTATATGTGTTATTGTTTTTTTTTAATATAGATTTATAAATGTTTTTAGTACACATTATTAAACTTGTACACTTAGGATGGTTTACTATATATGTAGCTTGATAGTGGGTAGTGTGCCCAAGTGCTTTTTTTTCCCTAAAGCCTGTGCCTGAAGTCTCAGTCACCCTTCCCAAATCTGTTTTGTGTATGGCTTTTATGTACATTTCCCTTGTTGGTCAGATGTCTGCACTGCGCTCAGAACTGCACTGAGCTGCACTGAGAAGTTCGAAGCTGCAGAGAGGATTGCCCGATGGAGATCGCCTTACTATTTTCAACTCTTGTAAATTCGATCTACAGCACTACTAACTACTGTCTGTATTATTATTATAGATAATTCTCTGTATAAAATGTAAACTAAAGCTTTGGCAGATTCTCACAGTGAGAATAGCACTTGGAACTATGGATCTGTACTTTCCAAATGTATCTGTAGTCATTTTGGTCGAGATGAGCATCCTGAGACAATGTAGCAATTGTTTCATGTTTACTGACCACCACCGAATAGTTGAACATACTGATACAATGTGTGAGAAGTTCACTAATGGCATTAATGGCTTACTTCTCACATGAAATGTGACACACCACACTGATCGCATAGCCCCTCAAAACCTACACCACCAAAACACACACATAGAAACACAAAACACACACCTAGATTTGCGGAGGCTCTCAATAAAAACCTGCCCAAGCATCAGGGACCTCCAAAGCAGAAACGTAAGAAAACTCCACCCCCCAACACAACCCAAATGACACATAGCCCACAAACTCAGTGTGCCACTCAACCACAGCCTATAAGGCATAACAACGTACCCAAAACTCTAGTCATAGGTGACTCTATAGTCAGGCACACTGATGTTCCACTCATCAGGCTAAACAAGGATAAAGTTACTGTCAGCTGCCTGTCAGGTGCCAGGATCCACCACATAATGCACGCACTCAGGTCACTCCACAACAAGTACAAATATGACACTGTCATTGTCTATGTTGGTGTGAATGACGTGAGACGTACCTCCCTGGACTACATGAAAAGAGACATGGAGGAGCTCTCCGATCCTGTAGCCCAGGCAGGTATGACCCTAGCCCTGAGTAGCATCCTGCCATCACTCAGAATGATACCACAATACAAGGACAAAATGATAGACTTCAGCAATTGGCTAAGCTTCTGGTGTCTTTCTAAGGGGAGCCAGTATTTGTCTGCCTGGGACGACATGATTAACAGACCACGATGCTTTGCCAGAGATGGCCTGCACCTGTTGCCCTTGGGATTCTGGATACTGGCTAAGGCTCTTGCCACCCCTATAGTGCCTTTTTTAGGCAAGGTTCAAATGACAAATTCACCACCGTAACAGGTACAAGCAAGAAAAATCTGAGGGTAATGCTACTCAATGCTAGAAGTCTAAACCTCAAAATGCACTCACTCGAGGCACTCCTTAAAATGGAGAACATCGACATCTGTGCAGTGATAGAGACCTGGTTCAAAGCTTCAGAGAGCACCCCTGCATTACCAGGCTATAATTCATACCACACCTTTCAGCCACCTAACCTGGAATGAAGCACTAAAGGTGGAGGCATGTCCATATTCATTAAGGATATCCACACCTCCAGGCTAGTTGCACAGCATAATGCATCCGAGATTATCCAAGTGCAACTACCTCTGGGCAAGATTGCAATCCAAATTGTAGCTTGCTACAGACCCCCCACCATGCCCCAGGATTCCCACTCCTCATTTCTTGATACACTGGAAAGTATTAGGGTACAGCCCAACACCCTAATAATGGGCGATTTCAACTACCCCACCATTAACTGGGAAGACTACTCATGTACCAACTATTTTGCTTAACGTTTTCTGGAATTCTTAAATTCCAGTGCCTTGGATCAACTTATTCACACCTCCACCAAGGGCAGCAATATCCTAGACCTGGTCATTACCAACATGGGCAACCAGTGTTCCACACCAGCGGTCAATTCCTCATTGGTCAGATCTGACCACAAGCTAATCACCCTAGACATTCACATCCCGCCCGCACCCCCAGTTAGGGAAACCACTGTAAAAAACTTCTCCAAAGCCAACTTCACACTTCTTAAGACAGAAGTGGCAAACTTCATGACACCCATGCAGATGGACAATAGAGGTATGACAGCTGAATCCTACACAAATGCACTTTATAAGCACTTACACGAGTGCGTGGATCATGCTATCCCTAATAGAATCAAGATGCTATCCTCCAAAAAAGGAAGCCAATCTGGTGGTCCTCTGCTGTAAACAAACTCTACAACAGAAGAAAGAAACTGTTGCAAAAAAGAGTAAAATCCCATGACTGGAGGAACTCCCTGGTCAACCTCAGTAAGAAGCTGAGATCCCTCATAAAATCCTCCAAAGCTAGTTACGAAAACAAAATTGCCACTGACTCTAAAGACAACTACAAAGCTATAGCTATGTCAAGAATCTCAATGGCAACCCTCAGATCTGCTCTGAGTTACAGCACACTGGCACTAAATATACAGAACCAACTGATATTGCTAACATCCTGGCCGATAGGTTCAGTGCTAACTTTACCCCCCTCTCACCCCCTAGAGGGCCCATCTCTATACCTGAAGAATGCAAAGTTCCTGTAATCATGGCTGCACAGGTAAAAAACCCACTCTCCAAAGCCAAGAACACAGCATCCATGGGACCTGACAATATCCCAGGCTGCATTCTACATGAACTACAGAATGAACTGGCACCCTGCCTAAGTACCATGTTCAGTCATAACCTCACCTCAGGCTTTGTGCCCACTGAATGGCACACCACAGCAGTTATCCCACTCCACAAAGGGGGAGCCACGACGGACCCCGGGAACTACCGCCCCATTAGCCTGATGAGCCTGGTCTGCAAGGCCATGGAACATATCATCATGGAACTCATAAACAAAGACATTGGTAATCTCCAAACTCTGGACCCTACCCAGTTTGGGTTTGTAAAAGGCAGATCATGTCTCCTAAACCTGATTGACTTCTTTGAAACAGTCACCAAAGCCATAGATGAGGGTAAGGTGGTTCACACAGCTTATCTAGATCTTGCCAAGGCTTTTGACATCATCCCCCACTCTGGAATTATAGATAAGCTCACTAAACTAGGTATAAATCCCTATGTCACAAGATGGGTTGCCAACTGGCTCTTGGACAGAACCCACACTGTGAAAGTAGCAGACTCCAAATCCGACTTCAGACCAGTGACAAGTGAAGTACCACAGGGTTCAGTCTTGGGTCCTCTCCTGTTTGGTATCTACTTCTCTGAAGTACAGGCTAACACAGAAGGTCTTTGGCTAACAAAGTTTGCAGATGACTACAAACTAGGAGCCATAATTGAAACTCCTAACGATGTGGACATACTACAAAAGGGCCTCACTGAGACAGATGCTTTGTGTCAAAGCCATGGCCTGAAGCTCAATGCCAAAAAGTGTATTGTCATCCCCTTTGGTAAATCTCTGTACCCATGAACTACCACATAAGTGGTAGTCTACTTAACACCAAAAGTGTGATAAGAGACCTTGGGACACAAGTGGACAGTAGTCTCTCCTTTGATAATCACATCGCCATAGTGGTCAGGTAATCCTTCTACGTGGCTCACCTCATCACAAAAGGTTTCTCATCCAGAAAAAAAGAGGTCATTGTTCCCCTCTACTCATCACTCATTAGACCCATTATAGAGTACAATGCCCCTTTTGGTATATACCTCACAAGACATCTACAACAACTGGAAAGGCCACAGAAATACCTCACAAAGAGGATTACTGGCCTCAAACAGATGCCCTACACAGACCGTCTCAAAAAACTCCAGCTTTACTCCGTTGCATATCGCCTACTCAGAGGCGATCTCTGCCTAACATATAAAGCTATGTCAAACCCAGAGTTGTTGGACATGCTCCACTTAAAGAAATCCCAATCCCTCTGAGCTACATGCTCTAGGGACCTAAACTTTGTCACCAAAATAAACAGAACATGCTGGAGGGATAGATTCCTGTCCCAGAGACTTCCCATACTCTGGAACAGACTACCTATCTCTGTCAAACAGAGCTTGTTATTAACACTCTTCAATAAAAGTCTTGATGATTGGATGGGAAATAGGAAATTCACCCCAGGGATCACTTCTGTGGCTCTGCTCAACAGGGGCACAGGAAAATAATTTTCTTGGGTGGCGAAAGCCAGGGTGCCTTTTTGGCTAGGCTTATATAGGCCCTAGGGCTAATAGCATAGTTCCTACCTATGAACCTATGAACCAATGAATTCAGCACAAACATGAACAGGTTGTCAATAGCACACAACACATTACCATACCTAGCACATACCTTAGAACAGGCACATAGACCTACATATGCTGAGTCACTTAAAATCAACCAGCTGAAACCACAAAGACCTCCTAAATGTAATTTAATAAACAAGTGCCCTCAGCAACCTTACAAAAGCACAACTCAGGCAGCACTCATCAGGAAACATACATCTAGATAACTCAGTATCACAGCCCAAAAGCCTCATAAGGCAAACCTTCACACAATCCAAAATCTTAGTCATGGGTGACTTCATATTTAGACAATGATGTTCTGCACACCAGGCTGTGCATGGGAAGGGTTATGGGCAGTTGCTTATCCGGTACCAGAATTTGTCATATCACCCATGCACTTAGATTCCTGCACCACAAGTACTCATATGACCCAGTCATGGTACATGTATGTGTAAATAACCTGAGATATACTTTCCTGGACTATATAAGGAGAGATATGATGGTGCTTTTGGAACATGTGTCTGAGGCAAGTGTTAGCTTAGCCTTGAGCTGCATTCTACCTTCAACAAGAATGATGCTTCTGTACAATCAAAAGATTATCAACAAATTGCTTAGCTTCTGGTATTACTCAAAGGGGTACGATATATATTAACCTGGGAGTTTATGGTAGACAAGCCAAACTGCTTTGTCAAGGATAGTCTACACCTGTCACCCCAAGACATTTGTCTATTAGTCAAAACTGTGTCCAGCCCTATAGTATCTTTTTTAGGCAATGTCAGTCTTCTAAATCTTCCAATACAACAAAACAATCTCACGAAAACATAAAGGTTTTTCTGCTCAATTCCAGGGGTCTGAACAAACAAAAATCACTCCCTACAAGCACACTTCACCCTGGAAAACAGAGACATATGCTTTGTTATGAAACCTGGTTTAAGGTCATTGAAAGCACCTCAGCAGTTCAAGGTTCAAATGCCTTCCACACTTTCAGACCCCCCACAGTCCATGAGAGCACTAAAAGTGGTGGTGTCTCCATATTTGCCAAAACCATCTCACCTCAAGACTCATTAGACAAGACAATGACTGGGAACTCCTCCATGTTCAACTTACTGTGAATAAACTGCCCTACCATAGCTTAGGAAACTATAGGATTCCTTCTGTGTCCCTCAATGCCCAAACCTCACATCAAATGACTATGGAATCCCAATTCATTAGCCCAAATACCATTCTTCTAGGAGACTTCAACTTCCCTTTCATTAATTGGGAGACATATACATCCATGAATATATATGCCCAGAGATTTTTAAACTTCATCAATACAAACTCATTGGACTAACTGGTCCACACCTCTAATGGGGCAAAAAAATTCTGTATTTGGTCCTCACCAATATGGGGCAGCTCTTCTCCCTACCACTTGTAACATCTTCACTAGTGAGATCAGACCGCAAATCTGTATCTTTCACCATGAAGACCAGATATATTCTCAAAGACAGCAGTATTCAGAAATTACACAAAGGCTACTAAGACTGAATGATGACCTGGCTAAATTCAAAGCTCCCCATTCAAACTTGATAACCTCACTGCTTAGGCAGAATTATTTACAGTGAAACTGTATGCTCATATGAACGGCTGCATCCATGCATCTCTTCCCCTAGACAGCCAAATTTAAAAACAAACCCCTAAGGTACAACCCAAATATAACCAGGCTGTATAACAAAAGAAAAAACATTTTTCATGTAAAAACAAATATAGATCCCAAGATATCAAAAATGCCCTGGTTAAGCTCAATGAGCAACTCTGGACCATAATTAAATCTACTAAATCCAGGAACAGGGTAAAAATAGACACACAAACAAAAGACAACTACAAAAGTTTCATTAACTATGTCAGAAACCTAAAAACAAGGAACCAAATTAAAAAACCTCAACTATGCACAAAAAAAAAAAAGAAAAACTGAGAGAATCCACTCTATTTATTGTTAAAACCATCAACGTTAATAACTTAGCACTTTTGTCCAAATCAAAAGGACTTCATTCACTGTACTGTTGATTTCAGGCAGAAACCTGGGTACAGCATTCCCTGCAGAATCTTACAGTTATAGTGGCACAGAGATTTACCGGTACATCACATGTAAAGAACTGCAAACAAATGCAGCATCCATGCTGCAGTACTGCATGTGTACGGTACACCTGTACCAGTCCTACAAACCCTGGCAAAAGCAAGTCCAGATCCATCAGAGGAAAGTATCATGTGACAAAAAAAGCATTCTATGACAGAACCTCAAAGGCAATGCTCAGCTCAGTGCAGAGCTAATAATTAATGACATCACTTACTCAGACGCAAGGGCATAGCAAATATTCTTCTGATAAATTTAACTCAAACTTCACCCCCCTCTCCCCTACTGCTATTCCACAAGACGTACCAACATCCACAGCTGCTCTCTCCTCAAATTTATGTCAAGATCAGGTCCTCAAGGAGCTATCCAAACCCCAAAAAAATTGCATCTATGAGACTGGATAACATACTGGGTTGCCTACTGACCAGTCTGAAACATGACCTACCAGACCCACTACAAAGACTGTAAAACATTGTCTTCCAGAATGGAGGACAGCCACAGTCATTTCCTTGCATAAGGGTGGAGCAATAATTGACCCAGGAAATTATTGACCCATATCCTTATCTGCAAGGCTGTGGAAAAAGTCATTATTGAATTAATAAACAGAGGTATATTAAACTGGCAAACACCCAATCCTAGCCAATTCAGATTTGTCAAGGGTAGATACTGCTTACTTAACCTGACTGACTTCTTTGAGCAGGTTACAGAAACAATGGGTGAGGCAACTTGGTATATACTGCGCGTCTTGACCTCACAAAAAATTTTGATACCATCCCACAATTGGGTATCATTGATAAACTCACACAGATAAATGTAAGCAAGCAAAGAAGAGTAGTATTGCTGGAACTGAATTCATCTTCACATTTTGGTGAGTACCTTCACGAGGTGGACCCTGATTTTACAAAATCTCACCAAGATGACACTGATATATAAACAGTATTTTATATAGCATATATCATGGACAGAAGTAGGTTAAAAATTAAAAAAAAAGATAGTTGAGTGCTCATGACCCAAGATAAAAAAAGTGCCCAATCCTTGTAGGTGCACTGGTGCCAGGACTGGAAAAAAATGAGTGTAGAATCCTCAACACAGAGAAACATTTCAACAATGGCGTTAGGCCAGACTCAGGGAGAGAATGCCCCCCCCCCCAATTGTAGAAAGATGTAGTAGTTCACAACATTCACAAATATTAATAGGCCAAAAAAAAGAGCCATAAAGATGATAATGTGGACTACTGAGGATAAGAAAGAAATTCTGTATTGTTACTATTATGAAAGAAGCCCAGAACTACTGGAGAGAAGATACAGAAAAAAATTAAGAGAGAAATCAGAGGAAAGAAAAACATTTGCACAAGAAAAAAAAAAATCTGTCAAAAGCTTCAAATGCAGATTTGTTTTCATTAGTACAACAGATTCATGAAAAACATTATACAGACCAAGAAATCTTGGGCCATATGGAAAAAGAAGCAACTGAGGAAGTGCAAACATATAACAAACAAAATCTAGAGATTTTTGAAAGATATAAAAAAGAAATATGGATCTCGGCTGGAGTGCAGGGAGTGCCTTCTGTGAGGAGTCTGCATGCTCTCCCCGCAGTTGGGTGGGCGTTCGAAAGACATGCGTAAATGGGCGTGCCTTCGTTGAAGGTTGGATGTTGAGCTGGCACCTCGGCATTCGTGAAAATCTACTCCCAATCATTAGCAGACAAACCTCTCCACCATACCGAATTACTCGGTTTTTACTGAGTTTTGGGGTCCAAATGAAGGGGTGCCACGATTCCCGAGTGGCACCCCTTCATTTCTGATTTTTTTTCTTTTGGTTTGCTTAATGTTTTCAAATATTGCGCTGTTGAGCTGACGTCATCACGTGCGCGATGACGTCAGCTCCGTCAGGGCTGTCAGCCAGTCGGAATTGAGCTCCTGTAGCTCACGTCATAATTTCTGGCTCATTTGGATTACTTGCTTGGTTTGGATATGCGAGCGGGAAAAAATAACTCATCTAGATTACTTGCTATCGTTGAGGAAGCAATTTTGTGGATTACTTGCTCATTTTGGGCCAGAATTATCATTGAGGAAACAGCGGCAGCTCCTTTTGCATCTTCGTATTTATTACGAGCATTGGATTTCTGTGGTCGTTGTATGAAGCAAGTATTATTGGGGAAACAGCAACTTGGCCCGGGAGCTGCACTCATTGAATCATGGATCAATTAACTAGTAAGTGCACGTATCAAGGGACGAGAGATTGCTGCTCTGTAGAGTTAAGTAATTCTTTAGTGAGAATGGTGTGTGTTTGTGTATGTGTGCTTTGGCTGAGTTTAGTAATGCTTACGTTTTAGCTGTCTGTAGAGTTAAGTAATTCTTTAGTGAGAACGGTGTGTGTGGGTGCGCACTTTAGCTGAGTTCAGTAATGCTTCCCTTTTAGCTGCTTTGTAGAGTTAAGTAATTCTTTAGTGAGAATGGTTTGTGTGTGTGTGTGTGTGTGTGTGTGTGTGTGTGTGTGTGTGTGTGTGTGTGTGTGTGTGTGTGTGTGTGTGTGTGTGTGTGTGTGTAGAGTTCAGTAATGCTTTAGCTGTAGGTTTAGCTGCTCTAGTATGTACAGAGTTAAGTAATGCTTTAGTGAAACGGAGTGTGAACCTATTAACCAGCACATACATTCTTAGAAAGGTAGTATAGCCTGTTGGAATTGAGCAACTGAGCTGACGTGAATGCATTTCTTGCTGTTTAGAAGCAGGAATTGTGCTGCTGGTTCAAAGAAACAAGCTGCAAGGTGATTGCTGCACTGTAGTGTGTGTGAAAGGAACCATGAGGACTTTGCAGATTTCTGGAAACAAGCCCCAGAATGTGGAAACAGAGGTATTTAATTTCTTATGCTGTGGCTGAAATGATTCTAATGATTATGCTGTGAAACACAACAGAGGTATTTATTATGTTGTGGTTGAACTTCTGGAAACAAGCCCTGAGGTATTTATTAAGCTGAATGAAGGCTGTATTATGCTGAACTGAAAGCTGTATTTATGCTGAACTGAAATTTATTATGCTGAACTGAAGGCTGTATTTATTATGCTGAAGTGAAATTTATTCTGACCTGAAGGCTTGTGTGTGTGTGTGTGTGTGTGTGTGTGTGTGTGTGTGTGTGTGTGTGTGTGTGTGTGTGTGTATATACATTAGTGTTTATGGTAAATGGGGTGCAATAGCCAGGTAATTGGACATTGGAATGGCTGCAGGGGGACTCTGGTGCCATATTTTGGTTGTCTGTTCTTCAGTTTGCATTTAAAAGTGGTATCCCACAATTCCATTGGAATGGGCGGGGTTCTGTAAATATGTATGCAAATTTTATGTTAAGCAGCGTACAGATTTGTACCTATTTTTTATGGGCCTTGTCCAGATTTTTGATGTTTCCAGGTTGAGAGGTATGTTAGCGGACCGGAGTTCCGCTGTGGCGACCCCTAACCAGGAAAAGACGGAAGAAGAAGAAGAAGATTGTAAATAATAAACTAAATATATCAACACAGGCAGAAAATCTTAGAAGATATGCAGATAAATATAAGGGAAAAGTACAAAATAAGCAGTTTATTAATGACCCAAATGTTTTATAGAAAATTGGGGAACAAGGCAAAAGCAATTGAAATACCATCAAAAAAAGAAGAAATAGACACATTTTGGAGAAATATCTATGAATATCCTGTGGAACATAACAAAGATGATTAATAGATAGAAGTAAAAGAAAGAATAAGATGTTCAAATATACAGGATATGAACTGGAATAAAATAACGGCCAGAGAAATTGAAACACAATTAAGAAAAGCTCCTAAGTGAAAAACCCCATGCCCACAGATGCAATACTTAACTTCTGGCTAGAAGTATTAACATTTTTACATGAAGATTTAGCCATGAGTAAGAACTATTTATATGTGCACCCTGAACAGATGCCAACCTGGTTAACAACAGGAAAAACAATGCTCTTACTTAAGAGCGAACCTGCAGACTATCCTAAAAACTATACACCAATAACTGACCTTCTGACAACGTATAAAATATATACTGGAACTGATGTCGATAAAGTTTCTAGTTATTTAGAAAAAAATTTAATCATGGCAATAACACAACAAGGTAACAAAAGAAAACCATATAGAACAAAGGATCATTTATTGTTAAATAAAATCATAATGCAGAACTGTAAAAAGGGGAAGAACTAAGTATGGCATGGATAGACTACAAAAAAGCATTTGACAGCATCCCACATTCATGGAAAAGAGTGCTTACAAATGTATAAGATACACCCTACACTGATTGATTTCATTACAGCGACCATGAAACAGTGGACCGAATATAGGAATGGCTAAGGAGAGGTGGATTTAAACCAAAAGATGAAAGGTTAATATTGGCAGCCCAGGATAATAGACTACATACACATTGGTTTACAAAGTCCGTTGAACATGTGGGAGAAACAGATGAATGTAGGTTTTGTAAAACAGATCTGGAAACAGTCACACATCTTGTTGGTGGGTGTGATACACTAATGGCAGAAGAACTGTATACTGAAAAGCATAATAATGTGGTACGACTGCTGCACTGGGGATTGCGAAAACATTACAATACTGAAGTAGCTGAGAAGCATTGGAAACATTAGTCACAAAGCATTATAGAAAATGATAAAGCTTATATCACATGGGATCACCCATCACCAACAGTTCAAAAAAGAGATGTGAGAAAGCTGGATATAATAGTCCACTAAAAAAAGACAAAAGTAGCATTGATCATTGAAATTGCTACCCCACTAACTACAGTGTTTTATGTACAGAGAGACATAAAGTCATAAAATATCAGGATTTACAGACAGAAATGAGGGCAATGTGGGAGAAGGATATCAAGACAGATCCAATAGTAGTAGTAATGGGTCTTACAAAAAAAAATTACCATAGTACCTAAATATGTTATCAATACATGTAATGCCACATGAATTGCAGAAGGAGTCAGTTCTGGGCACATTGCAGGTGCTGTGAAGAGCACTTCAGGCTAACACCAAATACTGAAACAATACTAATTTCATGAACTTTAATCATACTTTTATTTAGGAATGGGTCCATTCCCAGCATGCTATTAGAAACCCAAAAGACTTGAAGAAATTAAACCTTAATATAAACTCCTATGTAAGTTATGGAATAGCAAAATGACACTAGAACCCAGGAAATTATGGTGGATGTCTCTACTTCTTCCAAAAGGTCAGTCATCTCACCAGTAGTGTACCCCAATGTTCAGTTCCTGGACCACTCCTTTTTGGCATTTACTTCTCAGAAGTCAAAGCCAATGTTAAGGGTTTATGGCTGGGAAGGTTTGCTGATGCCTGTAAACTTGATGTCTTCATAAACTCCTCAGGGGGATACTAAGATCCTCCAAAAGGCCTCTCCCAAACAGTTGGTGTCAAAATCACTGGCTAAAGCTGAATGTTAAAAATTCATACTAGTGTCCCTTGGAAAACAAAATTTCCCCAGTAACTATTACATTAATAATACATCCCTGCAAACCGACCCAGTAGTCAGGGACTGGGGAACCTGTAAAGATAAGAAACTGTCTTCCAACCACCATGTGTTCATGACCGTGAGAAATTCATTTTTTACTGCACAGCTTATTAGAACCAGTATGGCATCCAGTTTTGGGAATGCCATCATTCCACTGTACTTGGCACTCATCAGACTGATCTTCAAGTATAATGCCCAAATATCTCAAACAGCTGGAATGACCACAACACTTCCTCAAGAAGGAAATCAAGGACCTAAATTACAAAAAAAAAAAAATATGCAGATTGTTTAAAACCCCTTCTCATGTACTTGGTATCATATCGGCTACTGAGAGGAGTTTGCTATCTTACATACAAATCTTCAACAGGCCCTATCCTATAAGACCTAATGTACTTTCAGAAGTCTAAATGAAGCATGAACACTCAGCCAAAGGAACTGAATTTCTTCTGAATGGAAATAGAACATGTTGGAGGGATAGGTATGTATCACAGGGGATACCATCCCTGTGAAATCATCTTCCTCTCCATGTAAAAGAGAATACCTCTCTTATGCTTTTCAAATGCAGTCTCGATGAATGGATGGAAAACCATAAGTTCACCCTTGGTTTAGCACCGTGTCATTCTTGGATAGTGTAAACATGTAAATGGTATATCTGCTCCAGGTTACTCTTACTATATATTAATGCTATGCAAACACAAATGGAAATGCAAGGCTAGGCTTCTAAAGATCCCTATGAATCAAAAGCCTAGTGAGTACATATGAATCTATAAAGGGAGGACTTAAAGTCATAGTTGTATGCACCACACAACATACCATACTCACCACTGACTGATATGTGTTGCTCATAAGTGCATAGACATCGTCCTAACCCTTCCCTGCCATCTGTGGGCACACAGCCTGTCAACTTTGGTCATGGCTGTCATCCAAGTTATGAGCAATAGCACCCATCAGGCTAAACACATGGGATGCCTCATCAGGGTGCACTTCCACTGCCAAATAGTTCTGACCCTTCTATTCCATGAACCACTTCAGTCCTGACACTCCAAGCCAACATTTGATATCAATGGTTACATCATGGCAGCTTGAAAGTACTACTGGAGGACATGATCTCTGACTCCCCACAACCTCCCACAGTTATTGGCTGCTGTGTTCCCCTATCATGATCCCAGCCAGTGTTGCAGTCACCTTTTGCTGTGTCCCCTCCAATGTGTGCAAGTGAGGCTGACTGTTACCTGACCAACATCTAACCTCTGTGGTTATGGCAATACCTGATGCAACATGGCAAATCCATGCTCTGCCCTGCATCACCTGGGTATGACACCAAATGCATTGTATTAGTCTGCGTTATCTGTGTGATGACCTCTGTTTGTGGACCACATGCCTTTACTTTGCCATTTCCCCCCTTGTCTTGAGCCCACCCATGGTGATACTGCTGCTGTACAAACATCTCCTGACTCCCCCCCCCTTCTCTTCTGATGCTGCTGTTGTTGCTGCTGTACTGGCTGAGATAGAAAAACCTTCCATGATGTTCACCTGCTACTCTAGTTTTTGCACAGTGCCATGTTGTGCTGCATGACACACAAAGCAAAGCAAAGATCTTGTTGCATATGTCAGGACCATATTACAGTGCTCCTTCTGAGGTGTATAGAGTTCAGTGACATCCCTTCAGTAGTCCAAATATATGTTCCACTAATAGGCTATTTCATTCATGGTTTGGGGTTGCATATTAGAGTCATCAACCTGGCCATGGCACTAGTACATATCCAACATTGCCTGCAATACACACACACACACACACACACACACACACACACACACACACACACACACACACACACACACACACACACACACACACACACACATTATATGTGATCTGTCTCCAGCATTCTTGATACTTGTGTGTATACTCCTGTCTATCTAACATATGTGTGCACCTACCAGCCAGATTGCCCTGTGGGAAGTCCTTCACATCAACCACTGGTATAAGTTGAACAACAATTTATGAGAATCATGTGAACTATTTTGATGCTACACAGACACATTATGAATAAAGTTCTGGGCATAACAGACCACCTGGAAATTCTGAGAGTGGAAGTCCTTCATGTTGACGTATTGCCAGCCCAAAGACCAAGAGGGGCATTGATTGCAGTATACATATATTTCATGTCTCTCAGGACCTCAGAGAAATGAGCTATATCATAAAAAGGCTTGCATAATGTTGGTTTGTCCCTCTGTCACCCAGGGTAGGCTGATATGTTTCTCCACATGTTGTAGCATTAAATCAAAGAACCATATCCCAGATATGTCCCCATAGGTCATTTGTAGTTCTCTGGAGCTAAGACAGTTAAGCCTACACATATCTTGGTTTTCACCAGAATAGGCATTTCAGGCATCCCCCTTGATTTCACAAGTGGGTGACACACTTCATGTAGGTTCCTTATAGCATTCTTGTCCACTTGGAAAGGGTTCATAATCTGTTGGTTTGGGAGCTGGTGGTATGTCAGCTGCAGTCTGTACCTCCTTTAGTGGTGTGGAGATTTGTGACATACAACATTATGCCCAGTGGTTCCAACGGTGGCTCCCAGCACATGAAGCTATGCTTCTGCGGCTATTCATAATATTGTTTCCATTGTGAAGCATAAATCAGTGTTCAAAATGGGTATGTACCACTGCACAGCATGGCCATTTTAATAAGTTTCTGAATCTGTCTACCATTTTGGATTTCTTCATTTGCATAATTTATGTGGCTTTTTTCCATGGGGTCCTTTATTACAATACCTCTATGTTCTCATTAGCTTGCACTGCACACCATGCTAATCTGACTATAGCATAGCTGTATTATCTGTGGCTTTTCCACATGGTGTGATTTGCTGCTAGCCATGTTAATCTGTGCTGCACAATGCTCTGCCAATGAAACCCAGTCAGTGTTTGCCCTATAGGAACACCTAACTTATCAGTAGCAAAGGAAATGACTTAGATAACCACAAATGAAGCAAATATCTGTTCAGACTCTTTTATGTCTTTAATCCAGAACAGAAATATACATCGAAGATTCTCGTCTAAGGTTCAAAAAATGCAAAAATCTTTATTGTGGGATAAAATTATGGTAGCTGGAACTTCCAGGTTATTGCAGTATGCATGGTGAGGAAAACATTAAGACCTAAAACTCTGATACCCTACAAGTAGAAGTAAATGACCAGTAATAGGTCTGTCAAAGTTTCATCAAGTTTTTTAGAAAAAAATCAGATCCCAAGGAAAGGTAATTTTCTAACATAAAAGTTTTTTCTCAAATATCTTTTTATTAAATGTTTTTTTTTTTTTCGTGATTTGAAATAAAAAATGATATACAATATAATAAAAGTTGTTGATGTTACAATTTGCAAAACACTAGCAAGTTATTAAGCTAGGTGTTCACACACTGTGATTGTTTTTTTGTGTCTTTCGGCTTTTCCCGGTTAGGGGTCGCCACAGCGGAACTCCGGTCAGCTAATGATTGGCAGTAGATTTTTACATACTGGCTTGCCGGGCCTAACGCACAAACTTCAACGAAGGAACGCCCTTTTACGCATGTCGCTACACAGAACACACTGTGATAAAAAGAAAGAAACAATTTCAAATTAGCTGAAGTTGACAACAAAGGATTACCATGAAGTTATGATTGTGTTATGATTCAGTCATGAGGCATGAATATAGTAAAGCAATTGACCTATACATTATATTAATACAATAAGAGTATATCTTGAAGCATAACACCAAGCTAATGATACACAAAAAAAATCTAAACTACTATACATTATATACATACAGTATTTACAAAAATGTCACCTTAGTTGATGCTGTTACTACTTTTAACTAAAGAGAGTGTTTAATAACTTTATGTATATTCACATACTTTGCCCTTCATAATAAAATGTCAAAGCTTTACAGTAGTTCTGATAATATGTCTGGTTCTTTTGACTTTTGGTATACAGCTTCTTTGTTAATACATGTTTTTTTACCATATTCTTGTATTCTGTCCCATTAAGTTTGGATCTGTCCAGAGAGTTTTTGGCTATGTAAAATTTTAATAAGGCACATGGTGTTATAGTGACATGTTTAGTGAGGCTATTATTATTGCTCTTAAAAATATGTAGTATCACTGTTTCCCATGATAGTGTAGATTTTGAATAGCCTGTTTTTTCTAAGAAAAATCTCAGTGAGCACCACAGTTTATAAACTTTTTTGCAGTTGCAGAAGATATGCAAAATATCAACTTCTTTATTTGGACAAAAAGGACAATAAGATGACTTAGATGGATTCAATTTGTTAAGATGGACAGGTATATGGTATGCATTATTGAAAATCACGATTTGAGTGTATATTAGTTTCTTAAATGGTGTCAGTTTTATGGTGTTTCCAATGGCTAATTCCTTCTGATTTTCTGTCTAGTTACTGCATTTTTCTTCCCAATACTTTGAAAATAGGATTGTATTTTGATATTTTATTTTAGTTATTAATTTATACGTATTTGAGAGCATTTCTTTTTGTATAAGAGCAACTTTTGAATTTGTTGTGCTACTTTGATATCTTGGTCATTTACAATAATATCCTTAGTTATTTTATTAATTTAGTATAAGATTTGTTTTATTATCACTTTGTATTTATTACTCGCTTTAAGAGTGATCTTGATGTTTTCCATTGATAGGTTTTGTAAGTGGTAGAAGTCCCATACTGTATGATTTTTTATTAATGGATGTTTATCAAAGTTTAACACAGAGTTTGCTAGTTTTATATTAGGATTGTTGTGTATTGGTTGTAGAAAAGTAATCGTATCTTTTAGTTTTAATGATATTAGCAGTTTCTTGAAAATTTCACACATTAATTAAAACTGGGTGAATTTTTAATGTCTTAAGGGTTTCTTGATTTAGGAAGGGAATCACTTTTGGGTTAATTTTAGATGAAATAATATTCTGGTGAAATAATTTAATCTATAATGGGTACCATTCATTACCCAATGGATCGTAGTTAGCTATTTGAATAATGAGGCTAGCATTAATAATTTCATGGTAGAGGTGGAAGTCTGGAAGGCTAAGATCTCCTTTTTCTTTTGGTAGTATTAGTTTGTTGTAATTAATTCTTGTACTCTTCGGGTACCATATGAATTTTGCTAGTCGAACTTTAATTTTATTAAAGAAGGTAGCTGGAATTTTCATGAACGTGGCATTCATTAGGTATAAAATTTTAGGGAGTATGTTCATTTTGACAACTGAGGCCTTTGACAAAATAGAAAGTTTAAGCTTTTCCCATTTGCTAATGTTGCAGACTATATTAGCCCAAGTTTTAAATATGTTGTTATTGATCATATCTGATTGTGTATGACTAAAGATTATACCTAAAATTTCAAAGTATAGTCCACTTTTATATTATTCTCCGGAAAATAAAATTTCTTATGGCCTAGAGGGTTTAGCGGATAGATAATTGACTTATTAGGATTAATTGCGTAGTTAGATACTTGGGAGAAATTGTTTATGGATATTAAGATTTTACCAAGATCAGTATTAGGGTATTGAAAGTAAACATTTAGGTCATCTGCAAAGGCTGTGTATTTTATTTGGGTTTTTGATACTGAAATAAGGTGATGATATGTTCTTTGACTAATTAGTAGAAGTAGTGCTTCTATATAGAAATTGAACAGGTCTGGTGAGAGTGGACATCGCTGTCTGGTGCCATTAACAATCTTTATCGGGTTAGATGCTTTCTTATTAATATAAAGTGTTGTAGTTGTCTTACTATATTGCATTTTGATCATTGCTATGTATTCTTGTGGGAATCCAAATTATCGAAGTATAAAAAGGAGGAATTTTTGACTGACTCTGTCAAAGGCTTTTGTTGCATCCACTGATAAAGCATATTTAGGGGATTTGTCCTTAGCACATAGATGGGTTAGTGCATCAAGTTAGCATATTATCCCATACTTGTCTCTGACTCATAAAGCCTAGTTGCTCAGGTGAAATTATATGTGGAACAATTTTCTGTATTCTTTATGCTAGAATTGTTGAAAGTATCTTCAAGTCTATATTTATCAGAGCAATGGGTCTGTAGTTGTTCGGATTTTTGGAGTCAGTGTTTGGTTTTGGGATATATATGGTCTTGGAATTGTTAATATATAGGTCTGATATCCCAAATTATATTATATGGTTGTATATTTTTAAAAGTATTGGTGCTAATTGTTGTTTGAAGTGTTTATTGAACTCTGCTACATACCCATCAGGACCAGGAGCTTTCCCTAGTTTTATCTTTTCAATAGCCTTTCTACTTCCTCTAATGTTAATGGACATTTTAGATTGTTAGATTGAGTATCAGTAATCTGAGGGAATTCTAAGTTGTCTGCAAAAATTTGGAAAAGGCCGTCATGTATATGATCTTGTGGACCATAGATGTTTTGAAATAGTTCTTCAAAAGCCTGTATTATTTCACTATCTGACTTAAGGGTTTTATCTTTATATTTTATTTCTTGTATTTTACAGGGGGGGGGGATTCTGACATTAATAAGTCTCGCTAGCATTTTGGAGGGGGTCTGCACCCATTCCACATATTTATATAGCATTCTTAGTTCTATGAATGTATAGTGTTGCATTAGAATCTCATTTAGTTGTGTTTGTAAGCTTGGAATTTGTTTCTCAAGGGTAGGTGAGTAATTTTTTGTAGTTCTAGTTCGATTAGTTTTGGTTTACCCTCTATGTTACTTATTTTTTCTTTATTTAGTTTTTTATAGAATGATGCATTTTGAATCAAGATACCCCTCACTGTGGTTTTAAAGGCTGTCCATTGAATATCTAAAGGAGTATTATTGTTTGTAAGGTTTACATTTAATTGATTAAGAGAGTCTATAATTTCTTGCTCCACTTCTTTGCTTTTCAACAGGTTTGAGTTTAGGGTCCAATTTGAAGTATTATATGTACTAAACCTAGACTTATTTTGTGTTATTGTTATATTAATTTTTGAGTGGTCAGCTCTTGATCTAGGTTCTAAGTTATAATGAACTTTGTTAGCAGCTATTCTTTGTGAGATTAAGAATATATCAATTCTAGACCATGTCTTATGGAAGGGTGAGAAATACGTGTATTTGGTTCTTAAACTATCTGTGTTGTTTAGTTCAAAGGGATCCACTAAGTCTTTAATTAATTCTGATAGAAAGGTTGTGGCTTGGGGTAATTGATTATTATTTTTATTCGCTCTATATTTAGATGGATTTATTGTTTTATTCCAGTCTCCACCAATTATAATCAGATGGGCTGGGTGTTTTAGTAACAAGTTATAGATTTCAATTAGAAATTTTCTAACAGAGAAGTTGAACCTGAAAGAGGGAGATCCAACTTCATGGAACGTCTAGGGTGTAATACTCCTTTAATTTCTAAACATCAAGTGATGAGTTATTGCAGCAGTAAATGAAGTAGCCAATACACTCACTCTCTCTCTCTTACTACATTGTTGATGGTACAGCGCCTTGGCTGGTTAGACCTAGCATGGGCCTTAATTTCTCAAAATAACTTTTGAATAGACCCAATATCGTCCCCATCGGGTCTGTAAAAATTTGTAAAAATAAGTCTGACTTGAGGGGGTCTGGATCAATGAAAATATCCATCTATGTTTTGAGTCTTCTTCTGGTTAAATGATGTTCAAGCAAGTGAACCCCAAGAAATTGTTGCTACCCCTTTTTGCAGAATTAGCATAGTTGTAAAACCAAGTTTATGATCACTTAGTCAATTCTCCCATATTCTTCATTTTAGCTTCTTTTAGCAAGATGAGCTTAATGTTCAGTCTTTTATTTTTGGCTATAATTGCATTGATCTTAAGGCAATAATGCAGAACACTGGGCTATAAATTGTGATCCATAATAGCTTAGGATGTTATTATGCAAAGCCCAGCGTTCTCCATTTTCACCTCAAACTGTTATTACCTCTATACTCTGCCAAGATGTCTGCCTGACAGTTTAGTACATACCACTCGGCAATCCCTGATTTTGCAGAACATCCCTGATTTTGCCTCATATGTTTTGCTGTTTTCCTTGTAAAATGTCTGATTTTTCTGGTAAATCACTGATGGTTATAGTCAGTCGATCATGCCAGACATTAGAGTTTCATATTGCTTATCATTCAAGCAAAGCATGCTGGTGTAAAACCTGTTGTTCTATTAATGTTTTGCATGAATTAAAAGTAATATTTAAAAATGTCCCTGATTTGGGCCTTATCCACCTATTATTTTTGGCTTTGTCACTATTTCTTGAGCAAATAAGTTGAAAGCTATGATTCAGTAACAGGTACATCATCATTTTGGATATGTGCTACTTAACTCACTTACATGAGTACTGCTGGATTACAATGGGAACACTGACCTTTTATTTTCCAATTAGCATGCATGTTTTAGAATACTAATGAGCCTTTACTGTGTAATTAAGCTAAAACGGGAAGGTTACTTGTTGGTTTTGATGTCCGCAAACAGAAAAACGTAGCTGAAAGACTGTTTTGTCTTGAGAAATTTTGTCATTTCCTCTGTAAAAGGGCACATGAATGAATATCAAAAAAAAAGAAGAAAACTGAAATTAAGATGGGAAAGCAATATACAGCAGCTCCTCTCTTCTGAAAGGGTCAGAATGTTACAGTGGCAGGTGTTATTCTACTACCATTACATTCTGAGAGCTATGCAAAAACATTGGCAAGGTCCACTGTTCTCCACTCTCTCATTTCTTAATAGAGAAAGACAATCCTTTAACATTCCATAACAGGTAGGTTATGTGATTGCTTTTTAACCGAAAACCATCCTTATGTACTGTGACATGATCATTACTATGGGCAGACATAACAGAATTATCAGAGAATAAATCCATCTTTATTAATATTAGGAAATTATGATAAGCGTTTCAGCATTACAAGGAATTAAAACTGATAGAAGCAGAGGTAATAACTCTTAATGCTGTAATAAACTTCAAACAGAATACAAGTATATTAGAGACAGGCACTTCTGAAAAGATACCCTTATAAGAGAATGATTGGTAACACACTCACTAATTAGGAGACAACTTCCAAGAGTGATCTCGCAACCTCCTCATCAGAATCAAGTAGTGGACATTAAAATAACAGGCAGATGAGAAAACATGCAGAACAGCTTTCCATTCATGAAAATAATCAGCAGTAGTGATAGGGGTCAAGCGTTATCATGTCTGGGAACACAAGTGAAAAAGGTACAAACACGCCATGCCAGCCACCTATCAACCACTATGGTTTATGAGGGTATTAGCCACATGCATGCCCTTATGCTTTCACCAAAATAGGGTGATGTGACAATAAACCCTGAAGGCATGCAAAATATTCCTAGATTTCAGAGGAAATAGTTTCTTAAACATCATGAGAATGACTATAGCCTCTGCAGTAGTCCCTCCAAAGTCAAAAAGGTTACTAGAACAGAATGTAATATCAAACCATCAAGCAGTGCATACACATAGTTTTCTCACTGCAAAAGAATGGCCAGTCTATCTATAGTACATAACACGCAGATAGACCCAATTTGAGTAAATTACTGAAACTGGCTACTAGGGTCATTTTACATTGAATATGCTTACCATCATGAATGAAAAATAAGGCATATATGTTATTCAGTTAGAGTATATGGTCATCCAAACAGGTACAATAAACATTGGAGATAAGCTGTGTTTGTATCTGGCAGTACCCTAATGGATTATTTTACTGTAATAAATGTAATTGATATGTGGGTGGGTTGTCACAGTGGGTACCAAAATAAAATTCAGGACCTCACATCAACTTATATTAACACTAATAACTTTGGTCAGACAGTCTGTAAAGTAAAAGAGATTATGTGAGGCCATTAGTGGTGTTAATACCTACAGTACCTGCTTCAGAATCAGCTAGCTAGAAATGTTTAATAAGGTCTGCTTCTTTTGTGGCTGCTTCAGGGATAGAAAAATCCATCTGACAATGCTCATTGTGTGTTGTTGCTTCATGCCGTTGCATGGCTAGAGCTACATATCTCATTTGGGTTGCACTAGAAGAGCGAAACAACCACTGTTTAGATGAAGCCTGCTGCACTGCTAAGTCAAAGGGGAAACATTCCTCAAAGTATTTTCTCTTTTTTCGTATTGGGGATTTAGTCAGGAATGTAGTAATAGGTCTGTCTCATCTTTTGTTGCTGCTCAAAATGTCTAGCACACTTTTTATTGCCTCAGCATAGCTGCTTTCATTTTTTTTGCCCCTGATTCACAGAAATTCAGCTCTCTCTCCAAGAAAGCAAAAGTAAAAGTTTGTGCATATTTACTTATAACCAAAAGTGCCAGGAACCTTAATTGTAAAGTAAAGCCTATCTCTCTAGCTACACTGTCTGAGGTTTAGGGCCATGACTGTATTCTTAATAATGTAGAATGTATCTGGGACTATGCAAACCTTTTGATGGACAATATGAACAGAAGTCCCAAATGCTCTAGCTCATTTGAGAACTGCTTCTCATTCACTGAAATTTAGCCATTTAATGACAATAAGTCTTGCAGATTATTTAAGTACAGTCATGGCATAATTCTGTGAGTATTCTCCACAATCACTGGAGAGTAAGTGCTTAGCAGACTACAATAGGCAGCTGTTTCCTTTGAAATACCATAGGGTGATATTGCACAAATTATTGCATCTTGCCCTATTTCAAGGACATCCATTTTAGACTTGATTTGGCTGGAAAATACTTGAAGGCCTGTATGGTCTTGGAGTCACTAGCCACAATAGTTCATTGTTCTGTAATGCACTATTCATATATGGTTAGCAGCTGTCAGTGATGGTGAACTGTGATGATCTTGCTTTGCTGCATATCCAGCACAGTGGAATGCATCATCTCCAACAACAGTGCAAGACAATGATTAATATCCTTAAGCTTTTCCACTACTTCGGTAGCTTCCATGGCCATTTTCATAACTAAATACTACATGGTAAGCTGGCAGTGCTATGAAGTGCAACAAAGGTATGCACTACAAAATTAGAAGATCACGCAGCTTATCAAACTTTGCTTATTATATGCTGGAAACCATTTATAAATCTTGTACAGAACCACTAGAACATTACATTTGCTATATTTGGGTTCCCACTGTGGAGGAACAGTAGCTTTAAACCCCCTTCTCTTTCTCCATGCATGTGTCCAGGCTTGCCCCCATACACAAACATTTCACCATGAGAGCCTATTCGGTTACAATACACTGATTCCATTAATGGTAGGTATACAAATTCTTTTCATAGTGTGGAATGCACTGTGTATCAGGAATAGGAGATGTTAAATTATAATAAATTAAATTTCTTCCAAATAGCAACATTTTTTAAATCACTGTAATTTCCAACCTCAAAACTGCTTGTATTGACAATTGTAATACATTACATTCAACTTTAGTGTTGAGTTGCAGCCTAAGAACAGAATGACACTTTGTACTTACTGACCACATATAATTCTCTGAAAGTTTCTTAGGAACAGCCAAAGGAAAACTGACTAATGGCATTTTATGCACAGGGTTTTAGAGGAATTTGACAGCAACAGTCAGGCATGTTCCATTGTACTTGTTTTCTGTTATGTGTGGATATATGACTTTGTTTCAATATGCAGCGTACAGTACCTATCCAAGCAGATCTGTGTTGAGTTGTTCTTACATAGAACTGAAAACTATATAATGTTTTCTTGAAGAGGGAAGTCTCTTGTCATTTTAAGGGTGCCACCAGCAAAACTCCCTGTAAGATCAGTGGCAAGGTGGTGTAGCTAACTTTATTAATGAGTTACATTTAAATACCTAAGGGTGGAATGTCAGTCATATGTGTATCTTATATACTTAGATATAAGTTCATATACATTTTACTAGACTTGTCAAATAGCAATTGACATATAGACTTTTATGCATAGCTATTAAGGTTTGATAGGCATATGACAGTGATAGTCTGGGAGGTTGTATTATATTGGCTTTACATTAGGGGTGTGATTTCTAATCAAGGTGAAGAATACCGTTCATATCCAGGATATGTCTTTAATAAGTTGTCATTACAAAAGAAGTTAAAATCATATATGTTTCTCTTTAATAGTGAAGTTTTCTGTTAATAGATTTTTGACTATTCCCAAAAATATAAACACAAACTTGAGTCATATGTAGTCATGCACACTGCATGAAAATAACGTTGTGCATCTGTTTTTATACCTGAAATAACCAAGTGCATTCTGCAGCTAAAAGTAATTGCATATTTTTTCAGAGAAACTGGCTATAAAATCTAATTTTAGCTTTAGAGATATTGTCTTATTTTGATAGGTATCACCAGTAAGACTATGTAGACATTGATTGGCCTGCTTTTGCCATCTGACTCACAATAAACACAATCATTTGATATTTTTTGCTGCTTAGCAGCAATCTGGTAACACATCTCTCCCACACTCATTTAATGTAGTGAGCCACCAGGCTGCATACTGCAAAACTTTCACTGCCACTGAGTCTGTGCATTCAATTAGAAATATTCAAGCAATTGATGAGTCCATTGTTAGGCACACTGACTCAACACTCACTAGGCCTAACAGAAATTGACAGCTAGTTGCCTTTCTAGTGTCAGGATCTATGACATCATGAGGGCCATATAATCTCCCAAAAAGGATTAATATGGCTACAAGCCGCAGGTGTGAGTGACTTGATTTTTTTCAATCTGGAATGACAAACAGAGCTTGCTGTGCATGTATCAAATGTAGGCAAGATCCTGGCCCTGAGTGTAATTATACCTTAATCTAGGGCATTTTCAAGATATAAAAAGAAGATAATTGGTTTTATCAATTGGCTAAGTAGCTAGCGTCATTCTGTGGGAGGGGGTGGGGGGGGGTCCAGTATGTGTTAGCTTGGAAAAGATGATCATCAACCCAACTTGCTCCACCATGGATGGCCTGCACCTTTCATTCCATGGATTCTCCGTACTGGCCAAAACACTTGCTGCCTCTCTAGTGCCTTTTTAGGTAAAATTTACCTTCTTGGCATTCCACATAACAAAACATTTTGCATGAAATTACAGTTGCTATGCTCAATGGCAGAAGTCTTTACAATAAATTGATTGATTTCAAGGCTTTCATATAATTTGAAGACACCCATATCTGTTTTGTAACATAAATTTGGTTTTAATGTAAAGATAACACTCTTTGACCAAGTTTCAGTAACTATCAACCATTCAAACCTGTTGGAAATTGTGGGGGCAATATCAATATTTGTCAGAGACCCAATTAATTCTAGACATATTCCCTGCAACTCACAAGCAGAACTTACCGAACTTCAGATTACTCTAAATAAGAGAAATTATCAAGTCATAGCCTGCTATGGGTCACCTTTCATGACCTGAACGTCCATAACAAAATTTTCAACATGTTTATGGAACTACTAAACATTTTTTTTTTTTTACTGAGCTAACCTTAAAGTATTTTTTGTGATTTCAATTATCCTTCACTTAACTGGAGCATCTACACCATGAAGGTTTGGTATGGCCAAAGATTCCTAGACTTAGGAAATGCTTATTCTCTAATGCAAATAGTTAATCAGCCCACTAGGGGTTAAAATCTTCTGAACCTCATCCTCAATGACATTGCACTTACATGCAATACTCCTATAGTATTTTTATATCTGGTCAGATCTGATCACAAATCAGTAATCGTCTCATTTACTGCATCTAAACCATTAACACATCTGAATTCAAGATGATTAAAAAAACAGACTTATTAAAACTTCACAATAAGCTCTCAAAATTCAGCTGTAAAATGTAAAGCCCCTGTGTAGTCTCAGATGCACTTATGCCAATGAACTTTGATCTCATCTAACAAATAGCGTAGACCAAATATACTGCAGAACACAAACATAAACCACCCTAGTGGGATGTCAGCATTAGCAAGCTCTATAATTAAAATAATTAAGACCTATAATAAAGTCTACCTAGATTAAAAACTCTCAGAAAAATGATAAAAATCTGAATTACCTAGACATAGTAAGGCCTTGTTAAGTTTAATTCTGGTGTGTGCCAAAAAAAAAGCAGTTACTAAAAAATGGAGTCTGAACCACCTACTGCGGTGGTGGTGCTGTGGTAGCGTTGTCGCCCCACAGTAAGAAATTGTCCTGTTCAATTCTGAGCTAGAGCATCTTCTGTGTGGAGACATGCATGAATGGGCGTACCTTTGTTGAAGGTTGTGCGTCAGGGCTGGCAACTCGGCACATAAAAATCTACTGCCAATCATTAGAGGACCGGAGTTCTGCTGTGGCGACCCCTAACCGGGAAAAGCAGAAAGACACAACAACAAAGTCTGAACCACCTGTATTTGAAGAAGACAATATTTTAACAGAGATAAAAGAGCTGGAAGTGGGATTTTTAGAAATGGGTAGGAGCAAATTATATAGAAAAAAATGGGAACTGTGGGAACAATACATGCAGAATGATGTTTTGGAGTAGTTGATCAGTTCATGTAATGTTGGACTGATGGTAATTGTATAGGAGAAAATATGTAAGATGCATGTTATTTGTAACTGTGAACACATTAACATGGTTTGTTTTCTTTTTTACAAATGAATGTCTGCCTCTGTCTTAAGTTATAATTCAATAAAGGTGTTAAAAATGAACCTCTGTGAGAAAAAAGATGACCAGTGATGTTAGAACAGTAGCTAGCTCACCTGTCACCCTGTGCAGTTCCCCAAACTGGGACCCTCTCAGTTTTTGAGCTGAGGTGCAAAAACAAAAAACAAAAAGCTCTCCTGCTCTGAAACTGCAGTAATCTGTTTGCTACAAATGTAACAGGCAACTTGTTACAGTCACACACAAAGCACTTTCAGCTCTTCAGACAGCTATCAACATCCATTTCTGAAAACATTTTATTCTTCTGGCTTCAGAAATGAATTCTCGTTCTGCACTTGTACACATCAGCACTTGCAGATCATGCCCCCGACATGCCCTTTTGCCCTGCCCTAGTTATGGTTCTGAGTGATACTCTTCAGATATCCTTACTGAGACTCCTATTTGCATCTACTTCTCAGCTCTCCAAAGCACTAACGTAGACATAGGGCTAACAAAATGTGCTGATGATTGCAAGCTGGGTGTTGTCATTTGCTCAGCATCTGTACCATGTCACGGCAGTAAAAGCTAAATCATACAAATCAATGGCATATTAGAAATGGGGTTAAATTAAAAGTAAAGAAGTGTAGTATTGTCACCTTTGGAAAAGATGTTTCAACAGCAGCTTACAGTAGAGACTATGCCCTACTTCAGACTAATATGGCAGTCATACATATTGGGATCTTTCTGGACAATTCCTTATCCTTTGAGCAACACATAGCAATAGTAGTTAGGAAATCCTTCTATCTAGCCCAATTAATAGCTAAAGATATCAAATCCATGTTGAAGCAGTTATCATTCTTTTATACTATGCTCTGATCAGACCAGTTATAGAATGTAATTCCTCTTTGGTATGTAGCCTTGACCACCACCTAGATGACCTAGCACTGAACAGCAATCCAGGCTTTGAAGGCACCAGTGAGAGGAGGTGGAACTAAGAGGAGATGAGAGGTTGATGCAGGGTTATTCATCTTGCTTGGTAAAATTACATTCCAATCTGCTGCTATACTGACTTCTACAGGAGGCTGCAGATGGTCTGGCTGCATTGCAGATCATGTTGTGTGCTTGTGCACTGCAGCCAGATTTAAGCACATGCAGGGATGCATACATGATCCGATGAGCCTGTGTTGCGCGTCCTGCTCAGGTAGCATGCATGCCAGGAAGGCAGGGTGTGGTGTTAAATCAGCACAGAATTATCGCATCGTATGAGTGCATAGTTGACAACTTTTCCATCAGTTGACTCTCACTGCTTAAACCAATTACCACTGAGGTAAGTGGGTCATAAATGGGTTAGGGAAGAGTTTAACAGTGGGAACATAAGCTACAGTAGAGTCCCCAGAAAGATAAGCAAAAAAGCAGAAGAACAAAGCTTGATGTGTGTTTAAGTGGCTTAAGTTAATAAAAAGACAGATAATCAAGCAGTGTAGGAACATCACCTTGTACTGAAGAAAGGGTTTTCTCCTGACACCAAGAGAAAGATGTTTTCTGTTTAGTGCTAAAATAGCTTAGTGTTTGGTTTTCTAGTTTCCTTAAACATCCTCACCTGTTTTAGGAAAATAAAACTTTTATCTGAGATTAAACATCATGCCCCTTGTTGTAAGATGCAGATTGTGAAGTCAGGAATGAAAATGCATGTGCTCTGTTGGAAAAGAAGGATCGCCCTGACAGGAACTACACAAAGTGGGTCAAGTTTCCTAATAAAAGAGACAATCATGGCTATTTTTCACTAAAAGGTTGCCACCAGAATTCAAAGAATCTTTTCCTTTTTAGCCTTTAGCAATACTCTTTGAACAAGAAGATCTGGGTAAATGAATGTAGGGGGCTTCCCTTCTGTTTTCTTGAGAATATCTTGTGACTTTACAATAAACTTTAAAAGCTTTTTTGTTTGAAGAAAGTTTGACCAGTTCCAACCTCTAGCTCTCACTTTTTAGTCACCCTACAATCAACTGGTCCAGTACAGGAATTTGCATAGAGCCTTGAGCTGTGACCCGATCTCATTACCAGAACAGTCCCATATGGACTTCAGTGATGACAATCCTTATCATCAGGTGGTGGTCCTTGAAAAGGCTCTTACTGGTGCTATAAATCAGTTAGTTGCACCTCATACTCAGCCAAAGTCAACTGGGGCTCATAAATACTGATGTGGTCATGAGTCACCTATTCTTGGGAGACTTGAGCGGAGTTTGGAATGCAAGCTGAGGCAACTGGGCATGTCTGATTAGAAGTTTAGATGGTACAATTCTTATTCTTTTTAGCAGTCAAACATCTCATGCAATGTTTTGACTGCTCACATTCCTACAGAATCAAACTGAGGCGCTCTCTCTCTCTCTCTCTATATATATATATATAATTTTTTTTAATTCTGGAGAGCCTGAGTAGCTCAACTTGCTTCATGAACTGAAAATCATTTTTCTGCTTAAAAATGGTGGGTTACCACTCCAGTTTTTTTTTTTTTTACAGGAAAGGGTGACTAAACTATGCTTAAGCATCTGCATTCTTCCCCCAACAGACTTGACAATGACTCCAGAGAAATACTGGGTAAAGTTTCATCATACTGATTTCAAAGAGGTCCTGATACTGACTTCAACGTTTCACCCATCTTCCTTACTGATGACTAAAAGCTGGGCCAATTCTATTTTACCTGGATGTCCTTGGAACAGTGATTTTATAGACCAAACAACCCTCCCTAAGGCTGTGTGTCTTTCCATTAATTCTTCAAGAGGCTGTCATTACACCAATCCTCAAGAAGACACTTTGGATCTGCATGACAGCCTGGATATTATTTAAGCACCCCTTACCTCTTTAATCCTCACCATTCTGATTTTACATGCCATAATAGAACTGAAGCAGGATTCATGAGGGTTATCAATGACCTCCTCGCGGCACGTTATCAGCAGCTTATTCCATCTTGGCTCTCCTTGATCTTCCTTCCTGATCAACAATAAAAACCTGCTGTGGTCTTTCTACCATTGTTCTTGACTGATTTGCCTCTTAGCTTTTAGGATACTTGCAGTTGGCTGTCTTAGGAATTAATTCTTCACTGACACACTATCTTCACTGGAGGGTCAGCAAGGCTCCATCTTGGTTCCATTCTTTTTCATGGGTTATGCTTCCACCTGGCGTTGTCATTAGGAGGAGAGGTTTGGGATGCAGGACAGTGCAGTTAATAACATTATGTATCACAGCTTTTGGGTCCAGTTCAATTCTCAACCATGGTTCTTTTGTGCAGTCTCCATGCCCTCTTTCTGTTCATGTAGGTTTTGTTCTGCACTTTCCTCCCCCATTCTAAATATATGTTGTTACATGCACTGGTGAGTCTCTAAATTGCCTTTAGGTATGCATGAGTATAAGAATTAAGTGTGTCCATGTGTTCTGTCAGGGACTGGTGCCTCATCCAGGACTAGTTCTCTCTTGCACACATTGCTTGCTGGTGCAATAGCTCCCCTCCAGCCTTATACAGATAAAGCATGTACTAAAGAATGAGTGAATACTTGAATCATAGCTTTACTTCTACTTCTAGATAGTTAACTGAGGCTAAACCCCATCAAGGTGGAAACAATAGGGATTAACACTATTCCTTATATTTTTTCTTAGCTATATTTATTTATTTATTGCATTTGTTTACCGCCATAAGTCCACTGGGCCTAAAAGAGCCCATTTTCAGTGGAGGCCCTGGGAGAAAAGCTCCAACAAGATACAGAAAAAACATAAACATTAATTAGTACAGAAGCAGAAACAGTGTTACAGATAGTAAATATAGTAACATATACATAATATATACATAAAAGCAGGAATCTAGTTTGTTTCATTACAGTAATATATACAGAAAATATACATTAAAGCAGAATTCAATGAATTCAATCAGAGTGGTATAAACAGAGATCAGTATTATTGTACCAGTATCAACAAGTGAAGATAAAAATAAATATGGAGAAAATATCATCAGTCACTAGTACCAAAAGACATAGTTTAGTAATCATATAAGGAGAGTGAAGAGGTTAGGTTATAGAGCAGGAACATAGCCAGGAAGAGTTGAGATGATTTTTCAGCATTTGTTTGAAGGTGGATGGAAATATTGGGTCTCAGGCCTTGAGTGTGTGATCTGTGTTAATTCTGGATGGCATGCTGTCACTTAAAGACCAGGTGTTAAAATGCCCTGCTATCACCTGTGAAGTGTTACTCATAACCAGCACTTTGTGTTCTCTGAGGAACTTGTAACAATAATCCATAGTATGGCATCTCTATTACTAGATTACTACTGCAAGCCTATCTGTCTAAAGCTTCCAGATGCCTATCCTAGCTGTCGCCAGCAAGTGCAGAGCTCCGTGGCCAGATTTCATGTTATCCCAATCATATTACTCCAGTGCTGTGGACTCTGTGCTGACTGCTTGTGGTCTACAGCTTAGCCAGTGGGGTATTACATTGACATACATTGTCCTATATAATTTGGGTTCCACCTACTGTTCCTAAGGAGCTGCTGATAGCCTGTAAGCTAGGCTACATTCACCATTTGGCTAGTGAGATGTTGCTGGTGATTTCCAGGGAGCACCTGGAAGCATCAGGAATATTCCTTCTTTCTCTTTTTTATAAGACTCTGCTCTTGCGAAATGTTGCACCTTACCAGCTTTAAGCATGCACCTTCCTGGCCATTTTCAGAAAGGCTTTAAAGACAAAGCTTATTTTAATACTTGGTCATGTTTTAATTTCAGTGAATTTTATTGACCTGAAGTTATTAATCAATATCAGAGATGTTTTATTCCATATTTTAATTGGTTTTAGTCTAGATCTACAATGGTTAGATTTAGGCAATTGAATAAATATGGTATGACAAGGAAAGCAAGAATGAAAATCACTTTTTGTATGAAGTGCTTTTCCACAAATACAATACACATTTAAACACAAAGGAAAACAAATGCCACCAAAATGAAAACGTGTTGGATAAATGAGACATGAAGAGGTCAGGTACTCAGTATCATGTTCAAGACAGATGTATGGAATCAAAACTTCACTCTTCAGAGATCTCATCCAATCATCCTTCTAAATGTGATACTACTAATATCAAGAGCTGACCAATATATACATACTGTATATGTTTATATATGTGAACGGCAGGCGATTGAAAGCCACTCATTGAATGTAACCTCAGTGAATCTGAATAGGTGAAAGAGCTAACTCCAAAGAACAATTAATTGAAAATGCACAAAACACAGTGGGACTATTTTAGACACTACAGCATACCTCCATGCAAGGCACAGCACCACCTGCACCCCTTAACTCTAAACCTCAACCTAAATCAGATCACAGATCCAACTTAAATATTTATTTACCAATTTATTTAATTAATGTAGTTATATACATAAGCAGCAGTGGTGCAGCAGTAGCATTGTCGCCTCACAGCAAGAGGTTCTCCCATTCGATTCTCGGCTGGAGTGCCTTCTGTGTGGAGTCTGCATGTCCTCCCTACGGTCGAGTGGTGTTCAGAAGACATGCATGAATGGGCGTGTCTTCGTTGAAGGTTGGACGTTGGGCTGGCACCTCGGCACTGTAAAAATCTACTGCCAATCATTAGCGGACCGGAGTTCCACTGTGGCGAACCCTAACCGGGAAAAGTCGAAAGAAGAACAACAATGTAGTTATATACATGTAGGTGGACTGAACCATAAGGGTCTTTTTTTGGTGAGGACTTTGTTACATAATAATAATAAAAAGAAATATGGAATCCACAACAACAAGTAATCACACAGTATTAGGTACAAGTATTGATTAGTGAGTGCATATATATGTGTGTGTGTGTGTGTGTGTGTGTGTGTGTGTGTGTGTGTGTGTGTGTGTGTGTGTGCGCGAGCATGTGTGTATGTCTGTGTCTATAGATACATAAAATTTCATATTATCATAGTAAATGCTGTATAGATAAGCTAATGACCCCTTCCTGCTCATATACACAAACTTAACTGTGATAGCATCAATGACAAAAAGCATACCACCCATATCTCTCAACCTTCAGCCTCCAAAATATGGAACACTACCTCTCATAATGAGGAACAAATGGGCAAAATGTGGAATACTTACTAACAGCTTACTAACAAAGTCAACTAGGAAGCTCATAGAATGGTTAAAATGTGATATTTTTAATTCTAGAATAGTTCTTTTAATGAAATTATATTATACAGTTCTATTTACCATGGACATCAGTTAAAAAATTTCTAATACTGAATGTTTGACAGACCCTTTCAATGTGGAACTTCGAGGAACATGAGCTTTTTAAGATCCAAAATGAGCTACGTTCTTCATAATGAGGTACACTTGAGAAGTATGACCACCAGTTTAGTTTACTTCACAGTTGTTACTGGACACATACATTTGTAAGCTGCTTCATCTTTCAGATGCCCTTTTAATGCTTTGTTGAAGCTTAGGAGGGGAGGCAGAGATCTAATTGCATAAGAGAATGCATTCCAGACCTGAAAGCCTAACACTGGCCAACTCTTGGAGGCTTCCTGTAATATCTGTGGAAGAATGTAAAAGTATCAGAGTTTTATCTCAGTGCTCTATCAGGAGTTTTTAATCTAATAATTGTAATAAAAATTCATATGACACCATACAGAATAACATGCTGATGAGAGTCTGCTTTTGTATCAGACAGATAGACATCAGTTTTCAGCTTAGATGCATACTCAGCGGAGGGCTGAATCACTCCAATGGACAAAGGTTCCTTGCCATTCTTTTTTTTTCAAAACAGGTTTATTGTTTTAACATATAAGAGAAATATCATAACAATTTTATACAAGTAATTAAAAATAGGTATTATTATAATATTCAACAAAACAACTAAAATATTTACAAAGACATCCACTACAATTAGATCAATTAATTAAACTAAAATACCGTGCTATTGAAATTAGAATTTTTTTAACAAATTTTGAAAATTATCCCATACAATATAATATGATATTTTTCTAGTTGTTCTCATTCTAATTGTGCTTATTTCCATATGGCACATTATATTCATAACATTTTTAAATTCATTGAACGAAGGAGGTGTATCTGAAATCCAATTTCTAGTTATTATTTTCCTGGCCACTGCTAGGATAGAATTCCTTGCCATTCTTGAGTGTAGACTGGTAGTTTGAAACCACGCAGCCAATGCACCTGTAGCCTTGGAAACAAGTTTCCTTCTGTGGAATGGGCAGAATGGAAATGAAGTAACGAGTTGTACACATAGATAATTTTAGGTGTGAACAATGTCAACAGCAGAAACACAGAAAAAGTCACAGGTTTCTGGACATAGAGAGGTATACAGCCAGATAGTCTGTCATACAGAGCAACATTCAGTCAAACCAAATCCATTAAAATGTTCTCATTTTCAAAACTTTTGATAATATTGTCCTTGATCCAGTGAATCATTTCCTATTGTAAGTGCACGTGTGTGTGTGTGTGTGTGTGTGTGTGTGTGTGTGTGTGTGTGTGTGTGTGTGTGTGTGTGTGTGTGTGTGTGTGTGTGTGTGTGTGTGTGTGTGTGTGTGTGTGTTTGTGTGTGTGTGTGTGTGTGTGTGTGTGTGTGTGTGTGTGTGTGTGTGTGTGTTTTGAAAAAAAACAGAACCACAAAACAGCACAGGAGAGCACAAGATTCCTAAAGTCACGTGTGGTTAGAATAAGCCGCTACACAGTACATACTATGACAGCTCTTGATCACAAACTGAGGTCTTAGTACAAAGCTTTTAAAATTTCTGTGAGTCATCAGAACCTGTTTAAACATATATTAGTTACTGTCAGCTATGATGTACAATGTATGGGCTCATATCTGTAACTTATACTTGCCCTAGAACCCCTTAATAGGTATGAATTAATAACAAATGCCTGATTTGCTTTCCTCCTTGCGTATTCATTTGTGCACAGCAGTGATCAGGGTACCAGACATGCTTAATGTATGTATAAGTTCACAGGATTTCACAATATATCAGTTGTATTATCTGTGTGGCATCCTCAGGATGGAACAGCATCTGTTCTGATGTTATGCTCATGTTACAGTTGTGAATGGTGGAGTTCTGTACTAAAGGAGATTATGATATAGTCAAAAGCGATACTGTACTTAGATGCAAAAAATAAGCATAAGCTGATTCAGGCCTTTTCTTAATTAGCACAGATGGATATACTCAACGGAGATGACCTTATCTGATGTTCATGGCTCATTTTTCACAGTTGTCATAACCACTTTAGTTTGTCATCTTAACTTTTTTAATTTATTGATCTAGGATTTTACTGTACCATTCTAGACTATACCATACATATTTTATTCCTGTAAAACCTATAGTATAGCAGATAACTGCAGGCTATCAGCATCAGATGCTTGTTTGCTAACAGTAATCCAGCTATTTCATTCGAGATTACTGTCATTTGGCTAGCAGAAACATGTAATTTTGCTTGCTTGTCATGTGACGTTTTGGGTAGATTCCAGCAGAATTTCTGTCAATTTCTTATATGAACGATGACTCTCCTGTACAAGGAAATGAAAACCAGAAAACCACAAAAGTTGTTAAGGCAAGTTAAATATTTATGTTTCAGATTCTTCCCTTGAAAGCTTTGATGTGTATTTTTTATGAAATTGTTTGCATATTTAATTCAGGAATGAATGTGGAAATCTTACAGCTCCACCTTGGAAATAGTATTTCAGAGAAAACAGGATAGATGGAAAAACATCAGTGAGTGAAAACCACACATTTTAAACATGAAGCAGCAAAAGTCATGCAGGTAGTCCTAAACAGCACCTTGTGAAATCGCGATTCAGCTAAAGCCAAGGTACACAGATAATTAAAATACTTCAAATACTTCAATACTCTTGTTTTGTAAAAGGTTATATGATTCTCCCATTCTATGACAGTTCCCTTATTGTGACAATCAGAAAAATGATAGTCAACTCAGTTTCTTTTTCGCAGCATACCCACTAAGCAAAGGCACACTTACAAGTTGCTTAAACTATAAACCAAGCTTATGTAAATCAATGCTTAATAAAACAATGGGTATGTGGCAAGAGGGGTGGAGGTGCCTTAGTTAGAAATCATTTAGGACTGTTAGAAAAGGCATAACTGGAGGCAAAGAAGCAAACTACATAAATAAGGGTATTAAATGTTGGTCACAGAGCAGGAATAGGAGGAACTCTATAAAGGACAAAGGAATGGTCAAAGTCATAACCTAGAGTAAGTTCCTTGACAGTTAATATCGAAGAAGGGGGACAGAATGCTGGTAGATCTGTATAATGTGTCAGCCTTAGTCTCATGAAGGAAGGAGGATGAGAGACTGCAGGACAGAATAAAGAATGGAATAGGAGAAAAAGGGTTACAGTAATGGGGGATCTGAATCTTCCAGAGACAGAATGGGAGATTCCAAGCTGCATTGTAGAGAATGATCAAGCACCAATTGACATCTCAGATCAGGAAGGGTTTAGTCAGCTGGTGAAGGATTGTTCCAGAAAGACCACAATTCTACATGAGGTCCTAAACAAAGTTGGCTGACAGTGATCATGGTACTGTGCAGCTTTTACTGTGAGGGAGGGGTAAGACTATAAGGACAAAGATGATCATGTGGGAATTTTAGAGGAAGATCATGTAAGACTAGGAAAAGTAAGGTACTAAATGACTAGTTTGCTTCAGAATTTATGAAGAAAAGCAAAGTGTGGTTGCTATGCTGTGGGCATACCTCTCAACCTGGAATCATCAAAAATCTGGACAAGGCCCATGAAAAATAGGTACAAATCTGTACGCTGATTAACGTAAAATTTGCATACAAATTACATAACCCCACCCACTCCAATGGAATTGTGGGATAATAGCTTTCAAACACAAACTGAAGAACAGACAACCAAAATATGGAACCAGAGTCTCCCTGCAGCCATTCCAGTGTCCCATTACCTGGCTATTTCATCCTATTTACCATAAACACTAATGTGTGCATACTGCTTTACTTCTACAATAATTATTTGGATTTTATTTTTACATTTTATAGCACAATGCACAAACACAAATAGGTATCAGATAAACAAAACAATACTGGCTCACAATGAAAACAGACTTGGCATTAAAACTTCTCTGCCCTTGAAACTCACATTCATTAAAACAGCATTGAAACCCACACCACATCCAAAGAAAATGCATCTGGTCAGTGGTGGATAAAGATTACCTTTGGGCTGTTTTCAAATCACAGGCCCCTTGCACACAAAACAAGAAACATGCATGCATTCTTTGATACACCTTCCTGACTTTATTAAATTATATTCCTTGTATAATACAGCACACTTGTTAGATTTAAGTTAAAGCACATTTTAAATTTATAGTTTGAACATTTTTCTAGTAGGCAATGAAACAAAATCCATGAACCAATAATGACAAAATTGCCCAATTCAGAACATTTCCATCATAAAAGTCTACTTCCACACACACAATTGCATTTTAAATGTATTGTTTGAACATTTTTCCAGTAGGCAATGAAACAAAATGCATGAGCCAGTAATGACAAAAACTGCCCAGTTAAGAACATTTACATCATAAAAGTGTAAATCTATAAATAGAATGACAGTAGTGTAAGCCATATACATCTTGCACATCTTCTTGCACTTATTTTCAATTTCATTTGTTTTTGGGGGGAACAAAAGGGCAAAAACCAGAGACATTATAATCACTGCTTGTATAATTTTTGAAAGTTTCTAGAATAAAATAGGTTACCACCATGCATTTTTCACTGCCAAGTCTTGAACCCAAAACAACCCTGTGCACTACAGTCAGAACAATATACCCCTATGCCAAATCATCAGCTTCTTGAAAGACAGACTAAAATTTAAATGGCTATCATGTAGTGAATTCAGATCTCACCATACCTCCACACACACACACACACACACACACACACACACACACACACACACACACACACACACACACACATACACACACACCTTATTTCCACATACAGGCAAATGCATAGCTGATAATAAGAAATATTATAGTCTTGCCTAATTGTTCTGATAGTTAGATTTGTGGAGTTCCTAGCAGTATTTTTGATTATCATTAGGACTGGGAGGTTAGCCAACCATAAAGGGGTATACATGATTTTTAGTGTTTTTTGAATGTGCAGGATTTCTCAAGATTGGAGCAAGAAGGGAATGCAAGTTTGTGTCACCTGTTAACTGTGACTGAGTTTTGCACTGCTGTTCAAGACAGTTGCAAGCCATGAATGATGTAAGACAAGCAACAAGATGTGTGCTCATTGGATAATAACTTGTATTGATTGTTTTTCTTAACATCCAAACTGTATTTCCAGTAATTATCACTAGATCTGAGAATTACGCAGCCTAAAAAAAAATAATACCAACAAAATTGACAGCAGCAGTACATTAATATTAAGTCCTTTTGGAAAATATTTGCACTGATTTCCTGTCCACCTCTCAACAGGTCCTCATCTGTTATACTCATAATTCCTACTCTCACAAAATGTATACAAAAACAGTTTTGAAAACATTGCATTCTTACATGGATCTGATGAGGATTCTTTATTCCATGCTTGTTCATCAGATATTTTCCTTTCACAGTATCCCTGTCCGTAGGTCATTATATACTTCAAGAACAACTATTGAATTTTAAAATGTATCTACAGTCCAAGGAATTATTTATGAACTGATTTCAACAGTTTCACAGACACATAATGGCAAACCTATCAGTTACACTAAACTGAAATATTTTTAGATAACCTTAACATGATCATAATAAGCTCAGACACACACAGCATTCACTTCCACCAAGTACAAGCGAACTAAAGTACCTACCCCAACAAGCGAAAATGTTAACCAACACTAACTGTCTAAAAAGCGAGGAGTCATTCCAGAAAAGCGTAACATAGTTCCAATCATCTGGGCTTAGCTTACCCCAACCCGATGAGCAATGATCAAAAAGCTAATCCAAGGCAGCAAAGCATAGCACTCCTTCATTTGGACTGCAGTTCGTAAAAGCTTCCACTATCCAGTAAAAGCATCCAGGCTTCCAAGTTCACTTCTAACCTGTCTAAAGTATTCAAACAGACGTGCGCGTATGTCTTGATTCCGACAGGCTGACGGAGCTGACATCATCACGCACTCGATGATGTCAGCTCCAAAAGTGCAAAAATTAAAAAAAATAAGATGTAAAAAATCGGAAATGAAGGGGTGCCACTCAGGAATCGTGGCACCCCATTATTGGGACCCCTAAACTCGGTAAAAAACGAGTAATTCGGGACGGTTGGGAGGTCTGGCTGTGGGGGTGTGAATCAGTGAACAGACACCAGAGCAGAGAGGGAGGATGCTAAGAGGGAACTGGCTTTTATAGAATAGGATAAAACTCAGACTCAATGGGATGGCTTCCGGGGTCCTCAAGAATGTGGCCAACAAGCTGACAGATCTCCTGCCAGAGATTTTCAATACATTACAGGCCACTGCAGAGATCACCACAGAATTGCAAGTGTCAGTTGTTTATCCAAAGCAGGAAGACTGGAAAATCCTGGGAAGTGCAGGCCTGTTAGTCTATAAGCAGTGCAAAAGAAAGTCACACACTGGATTCAAAGAGGAGGACTGATCGGTTTTCTAAGGGATAAAAGTCTCTAGGATAACAAAGTGATTTCATAATCAGAAAAAGCCATGAGTCAAACATGATCCAGTTTTATGAGCTTTCTTACAAAAGAACTTGAAGGTGTTTGACTCAGTCCTAATGGGTGACTGTTCAAAAAGCTAAATGAGGCAGGGGTATGGATCAATACTACAGCAATTAATTGCTGCATGGTTGAATGATGGATTGTAAAGGGTTGTGGTGAGACGGACAATGGGCAAAGTGATTAAATGAGACCCTGGGGCTCAATATTGGTGGATTACTTTTTGGTAGGCCTGTCTCAGACATATCTAAGGGAAGAGATAACAGGATCAACCTCTTTGCCGATGACACAAAGAAAGATGCAGCAGTGAAGAGTGGAAGTAAAAGTCTAGTGAAGTATCTGGAAAGACTGACTAAGTGGGATGAAATGTTGTTGTCGAGGTTCAGTGCAGACAAATTCAAAATACTGCACTGCAGTCCTCTTGTGAACCATCAGCTGAGAGGATGGGAACTCATGACAAAAGAACAGGAATGGGATCTTACCTTAGATGGAGTGGGCCACCAGGAGTAGGGTGAGAGATTGTGTGTGTGTGTGCGCGCGCGTGTGTGTGTGTGTGTGTGTGTGTGTGTGTGTGTGTGTGTGTGTGTGTGTGTGTGTGTGTGTGTGTGTGTGCATGCGCACAATCATGCCAGGAGATAAGAAGGGTTTGTCCTGAACATGTATGTTAGGGGGAGGAGAAGGAAGCAGTCTATAGGGGCTAATTAGTCTTTGGGTCTGCAACAGTGCTTCTTTATATTGAGCGTTGTGGACTTAATGGAGTGGGCTACCATGGAAGCATTCTAGATGGCATGGGACAGGCAATGAAAGGGATGGACAGGGCAAAACACTGACTGCATTTAAAGGGCAGACTAGATAGGCTTACTGCCATCAAGTAAATTAATGTAATGTACCATGATTTAACAAACATGAAAACACACTCTTTCAGAAGTTGATTTTAGTTTGTGTAAAATCTTTATGCAGGAAACTGAAATGGTAAACTAATTTCCAAGAAACTACAACTGGTATGACTGGGAATGTAATAGTTAAAGGGTGAATTTCTGTTAGATCACTTATTCATATGCATTCTGACAGCTAGTCAACTGCTAGTTGATTCAGCAGTTTAAACTGTTCATATATGCTGTGTTTAACTAGGCCTTTGTGGCCTGTATTATGGCTGGAGAGAGTCAAAAAAGCACCATTTCTCTTATCTGGCTGGCAAACAATCAAATGAATAGTTTGCTGTTTGGAGTTTGTGATCCATTTTTGTAGGCTCTTATGGCTGCATCCAGTACCATCTTATTACACCAGAACCTTCTATTCAGTGCAATGTTGGGGACACTGGGCTGGCGCTACAGAAGGGTGAAACATTTAATAGCAAAAGAACATACACAATAACCAGTAAAAAGTGACATAGAACAATTTCCACAATGTAATAATTATAATTAAATAAATGAATGCAGAACTATTATATGAACTTTTCAGAGTAAGCATGAGCTGTTAAAACAAACATCAACATGCCTGTTTTTCATACTTATATAAAACTGAAAACATCTGTATTTGCATTTCCTATAATAAAATAATAGCAGTGAGTGTTTTACCCTTCTAGTACTCAACATTACCCTCTGTCATGGTGAGTAGAGATGCAGATTTTAACTTCCACTCTTATACCAAACAGTTTTTATACTTGTACTCTGCAATCTCTGGTACACAGTGGTACAGCGTTTTTCCTGCACCCTAAACCTTTCATACAGTAATGGGTTTACTCACAGCCATGCAGAATGACATCTGATCCTCAGATTTGTTCACTACTGTTTTATGCTGTGTATTGTACTAGAATAAAAAAGCTTTCAATAAAACACAAAATGCATACAGCAAGGAACTTGTGTGGGTAGAATGACACATACATGTTAGAGTGATTCAGATATTCTTTATATTTACTTTTTTTGGTGACTAGGAGATGCAATTGAGTAGAACTTATTTACAGGGAAAGCCCAGGAAGAAAAATCTCTAGACATTCTTGTGTTAGTAAAAAAGTGAGCACTATAAACGGAAGTTGCAAAAACACATAAAAGAATGCACTGTAAATACTATGACAATGAAGATAATTTACCAAAAGGTGAACTAGTACAGATATACAATATTTACACACTGAAAAGCAAAAACAACAATAGCAGTGTACTGTGCATGCTGTTACAAGGAATGTCAGTACTAGCTGAAGACATTAGTATATGCAATGAATGAGCATATGTAGCCACAGTAAACTAGCTCTTCTTGGTAAATGCAAGTAAAAGCAAATGTACAAAGTACGCCCAGTGAAGTATATATACAGGATACATCTTAGAGTAACAGACAACAGCTATTAATGTGATATATCTGGCTGCTTAACAAGATCTGATGTAACAATAGCAAAAGAAGAACATAAATTCAAGTAATCTGATATCCGCTAGACATTATGGAAAGAATAGACAGAGACAGGAGACGTGTTAAGAGTAAAGGCAGTATCGAAGTATGACAGAAAAGGAGAGGAAAGTATAGGAGGGTAACAGTGATTAGTATTTAGGAGTTCTAAAGGTCATTGGTAGCAGCAATAAGTAGGGATGATGAGACTGGAGACAAGAGGATGAAAGAATACAAGAGAAGGGACTGGAAAAGAGGTTGTGACAGACAAAGAGATGGGAGCGTTAATTGCTGAAAGGAGGAGTGCAGAATTTAATGTAAAGTGAGCAATGAAAACTGGAAAAACAGAGAGAGGCTTGTGCACAATACAGGTTATTGGCCAAGTTGTACATGCAGACGCACATTGTATTTGCACAACTAATGCCTTTGAATACCAAGGTCATGCAAACATGTGCACAACTGCTACAGACACACTTCACTGATCATAAGAGATATTACAAGACAGTCAAGGTATCTGGATCCTTGCACAGTGGTTGTTTATACAGGGAATTTATGAGTTCTTAAAAGGTGCAGCAGAGTGTATACAGAAATAAATGTTCTGCTACCTCCATGTGGTGAGCTTCTACCCTATGGCACACATGCTAGCTGTTTGCAGTGTAAGACACCTCCAGACATTGTACCATCTGGGCACCATCTGGTGAGACTTTGTGAGTTATCTCGAAGGATCTCTGCACAAGCTGTGAGACTGTGTCCAATTTAGAATGTTATATGATTTGTGTTTGTGTGTATGTGTGTATGAGTGGGCCTGTGTGAGAGAGTATACATGCAAACAACACATATATTTAGCACACTAGCAGGCTTTATCAAGCCTTTCAAGAAGGCAGAATGCCACATGGTTGCTTAATGGGTGAGTATGCCTGCTGGACAAGAAAAGAGATTTGGCTGAATAAGAAGGAGCAGTGGTGGGATAGGAGGGTGTGTGTGTGTATGAGTGTGTGTGTGTGGGTGTGTGTGTGTTTGTGTGTGTGTGTGTGTGTGTGTGTGTGTGTGTGTGTGTGTGTGTGTGTGTGTGTGTGTGTGTGTGTGTGTGTGTGTGTGTGTGTGTGCGGTGCGTGTGTGCATGCATGTGTCTATCAACTGGCAATGATAGTTACTCCATCTGTAAATCATCAGCCTAGTATGGCAGCTATAGTTGGTTACCCATGCTGTAATGCTTCACATACCATGTCACATACTTAATCTTGTGTCTGGTATTCTAAAATTATAATTTTTGAATAAAATATTAAACGTATGTTCCAGCTTTAACATTCGGTATTGAAAATACTCATTGAGCAGACAAGACATAGAATTGCATGCTGCCATCTTCATCAGCATTTATCTTCAGACATCACAACAGACGTAAAATGTACTTTTATACAACAGTAGTATAATTATTTACCATTTTTATTTAATTTGTTACAGTGCTTTGAACTGTCTGAATATCTAGACAATGTTCTGAGCAACCTTCCGTATCTTGAATACTTTGGGAACTCTAATTCAGTTTTGATTTTGATGTGCAAACAATTCTTTTCAGATAACAAGTCATCAGACAGTCTCGCTGGATGTTCTGCACTGTATGGACTTTACTTTGCTATAAATCTCCCTATCAACTACTGATGAAATTGTCACTTGGGATACCTGTTTTGATATTTCTCTAGAAACTTTGAGATTACTTCAGGCATGGAGGCATCACAGCCATAGTTTCTGTATTCAGTAGTCACAATGAGACATATCTGAATGTCAATTTTAACACACCATACATCTCCAGTTTCTCTTCAGCAAATTTTTATCCTCAGTATCTGTAACATATTGATCTTGGTTGCTCTCACTCCATAATTATACCTTCTGGCCACTACTCTGAGGAGCCTTGTTGTTTCTCAGGTTTCTATCAATTTGCCAAAGGTAGTTTCTGTGAAGATAAAAGGAATGAAGTACATTCACAGAAACTACTTTCATTGACAGTGGAGTTTGCTTCTTTCTCCTCTGTTGTGCACCCTTGGACTTAGTATATATACATTTGGGGGTGTGGGGGTACAGGAAGGCTTATCCCTCTACAAAAAAAAAGTTTCTTGACGGTTCAGAGAAGGTAGTGTCTGCAAACATTTTTTGGATATTTTACCTTCACCAAAACTGCCAAAGTTGAGTGGACAGGAATTCTTCTCTTCACTTAATGCATCTCACTTTCTGATCATTATAATATTTTTACTGGGCTGGTTTTGTTTCAGTCTGTCTCCCACATGAATTCTATGACATTAACAAGGAGTAGAGTTTGAAACTCTAGTCTTTAATCTAAGATGTATCAGTAACTGAAAGTTACTGAGTAGAGTATTCATATATTTATTTATTGACATTTGTTAACCGGGTTGGTCCTAGGCGGCCACTGTGGTGCAGTGGTTAGCATTGTTGCCTCACAGCAAGAGGTTCTCTGGTTTGATCCTGGGCTGGGATGCCTTCTGTGTGGAGTCTGCATGTCCTCCCTGTTGTCGTGTGGGTTTCCTCCGGGTGCTCCAGTTTCCTCCCACATCCCAAAGACATGCTGCAGGTGGATTGGACACTCTAAATTGGCCCTAGGTGTGAGTGCGTGTGTGTGTGTGTGTGTGTGCCTTCTGTGGAAGGTTGGGTGCCGGGCTGGCAACTCAACACTGTAAAAACTCCACTGCCAATCATGGGTGGACAGGTGATCTTCTGTGGCGACCCCTAACCGGGAAAAGCCAAAAGAAGAAGAAGTTAACTGGGTTGGTCCAGCTGGGTTTTTGGCCCGTTTTCAGTGGAGACCCGAGGAGAAAAGCTCCAATACAGATATTATACAAACATAAAAAGGTAACAATTACAACTGACATATGATGAGATATAAAAAAAGAATAAAAAAATATTCAAGAACACTACAGATACAGGTGAAAACATGCAAACTATTTACATTATGTAAACTATATGTTTACAGATTAGATATTTTTTACATATTTACATGCAGATTAATTGATCAGATGAGAGTGTTCAGTTCAGTTTGTAACCCTTAGTTGAGGGATCACATTATTGAGGGGATGGAGGTTAGTGATGAGGGGTAGTCCTTGGAGGGAGTGATGAGGTTAGGCTGGGGCTGTGCAAGGGCAGATTCTAGCGTTGAGCAGATGGAGTTTTAGTTTCTCCTTAAAGTGGGCTGGGTGAATGGTGGAGCTTATTTCGCGAGGAAGTTTGTTCCAGTTCTGGGTTATTGAGTATTTGCATAATAGTTTGCCTACTGCTTTGTTTGGTTGGTAGGTGTTAAGAAGTTGCTGATTAGAGTTACGGAGAGTGTGACAAGGTGTGTAGATGAAAATGAGGGAAGAAAGAGCTGGGCAAGATGAAGGTTTGTTGAGAATGAAGTGTTCATAGGTTCATAGATTAGTACTAGGCTAACTGCTCTTGCGAGGCATTTTAAATCTAGCCAATTATCTCTTGTGAGGCTCAAACGCTGCACCTTGTGTTTGTAAGGCAAACACCTTAACCATTAGGCCACCCTCCCAACTCCCAAATGTAGCATTTGTAGTTGTGAAATTAACAAAGTGTAGGGGAATTCTAGCCAGTGTAGGGATGTGAGGGGTAGACAGTGGTGGGATTTGTAAGGATAGTTTGTTATGAATCTAGCTATCTTATGATAAGTTTGTTGGAGTTTGTTTAAAGTTATGGCTTGGATACTGGTGAATATAGGGGCAGCATACAGAAGGGAGGGTAGGAGGAAGGCTTGAGCAAAGGAGAGCCTAGCATCTGGAGTTAGAAATTTCTTGTTACGATAAAGCAAGCCACATTTCTGGTTAGTCTTTTTTATAAATTGGAGGAGATGTATATTAAATTTGAGTTCATCATCTATGATGATTCCTAAGAGTTTAGTATGAGCATCAGGTTTAATAATTGTGTTATTTGAGGAAGGGATATAGAAGGAAGATTTGTGGTGAGTATGTGAACGGGGAAGAAATAATAGGAGTTTGTTTTCTTGGGGGGTTAAGGATGAGGAGGTTTTCAGAGAGCTACTGTTCAGTAGATGAGAAAGTATGTTGAGAGAGAGTATGGAGCTCCGAGATGTTGTCAGAGACGGAGATGAGGGTAGAATCATCTGCGTATTGGATGAGGGAGGATTGGTTGCATGATGCGTGTAGGTCGTTAGTGAAGATTTTAAAGAGGAGGGGACTTAGGATGGAGCCTTGGGGTACTCCTGTTGTGACAGATAGGAATGGAGAAGTGGAAGAGAGCCATTTGACAGATTGCTGCCTGCAGGATAAGTAACTGGCGAACCAGGTATGGGTAGAAGCAGATAGATTGAGACTAGCAAGTTTAGATAACAGCAGAGGATGGGAGACAGTATCAAAATCTTTGGAAAGGTCTAGGAAGAGGCATGATGTAAGTTTATTGTTATCTGGGGCTTCTGCAATGGTATGGGTAAAGGATAGGAGGGCAGTACTTGTACTATGGTGGGAACGAAAACTGTGTTGGGTAGGGGTGAGAAGATTTTTTTGGAGTAGGTATTTTAGCAGTTGTAAGTGGATGCATTTTTCAAGTATTTTGGAGAGGGGGGATAGGATGGCTATGGGATGGTAATTAGATGGGTCAGTGGAGTTACCCCCTTTATGTAAGGGAATGGTGGAAAAGGATTTCCAGAGGGTAGGTACTGTAGATTCCTGAATGGACCTATTGATTAAGATAGACACTGGGTAAGCTATAGAGTCAGCAGCTACTTTGAGGAAAGTGGGGGGTAGATTATCTGTAGATGGTGAGCAGGGTTTGAGCTTAAGTAGAATAGATCGGATATAGGAAGTAGGAACAGGCTGTAGGGAGAAGGGATTATTGTTGGGTGGGTAGGAGGGGGTGTGTTGAGGAGTAGCATTAGCAGTTGTGGGTAAGAGTGACTGAATATTATCAATAAAGTATTTATTGAGCAAGGTAGCTGTATCTAGAGGAGAAGTATCTGGGTAGGGGGAGGGGTTTGAGGGGCATCCAGGAGAAATAATTATTTTAATGGTTGACAAGAATTTTTGAGGGTTGGTTTTGCTATCAAGTAGAGCAGAGCTAAAGAAGGACTTTTTGTTAATATTGGTTTATATTGGTATATATATTCCAATAAGTATAAATGCATATCATCACTTTAGCCACTATTAGTGTTCTATGACTTCTTCATGACATTTTTCTATCTTTTTTTCCCATTGCCTACTGATCATCAGCTCTCCTATGGAACGATTAGCCTATTAAGTCCCCATGAGGAAAAAACGGATCTTGGAGGCCACCATCCAAACAGGAGACAGGAATTTAACCCTATCACCAATTACTTTTTCGGTCGCTGATTTGCACATTTCAGTCTTGGCACTTTGATATGTACATGTTTTTACAAATTCACTGATTATGGTTATAGTGCTGTGTATTTCTTAGCAAAGAATGCACATTTAACCTTGCACTAGGTCCAGTTCATGGACCCATGTGAGGCAGGGTACTATCTGAGGTATTGTTGCAGACCACACTATCATCTCTCCCTTGTATGGCTGAGCAGGCATTGGCCTCTTTATTTCTATCCTACCTGACAGCTTCTCTAGCTCCAAGACCACAATTCAAATCTGAGTCATCTGAGTTGGAGTCAGGGATTCATCCCTCTATGCCATAGATCCAGTTTCTTTATGAGGTTTTTGATAGTCAGTACAGTCCTCTCAGTTTGACTATTACACTCAGTTTGGCTATTACACTGTTGATAGTGAAGAATAGAGGTCATGGTTTGAAACAGCTATTGGATAGTAATCATATATCACCACATCTGGAATCCCATGGCTTAAAAACATAGCTTTTAATAAGTTGATTGTACATATGCTTGTACTATTTATTAATATCAAGACTTTAGGATAATTCTAATAATAACCAACATAAATTAAGTACAGTCATGGTACTGAAGCAAATCTGTTCCCATTTTACTCCATGGCCTTTCAATAATCGAATAAGAAGTCATCTCTACATTTGGAGTATTATTCTGATAAGAATTACTTATAGCATGATTGTGAACTTCTTGCTTTGATTACATTCACCTAGCTTGTATAACAAATTAAAAGGTGTTTCTTTATACTGCACATTCTCTAATAGTGATTTGTATTTTTGCTAATATTTGTTTGCTAATGTATTAGGCACTATTCATTTATCACCCTTAAACATCAAGTCTTTGATGCAGTTAATCTATTCTTTAAGTGAAATTGTGACTATATTTTATCACTGCCAGTTAATGATCACCATGCCATAGCTACATTATGATGTATCAGCATATCTTGATTATTATAACAAATGCACATACCGAAACCGGTAAAGTCAACCGTTTATTTGCTGATCGAACAACTAAGCGCTTTCGCCAATAAAACCAAAGGCTTCTTCGGAGTTGTTCCAAAATTCTGCCCATACTACTTTTATACTAAAGATTTGATTAAAATTCCATACACCTACCAACCAATCTAGACGTGAACATTTCTTAAAAAGACAGTACTATGCCATAGTGCTTGAAATCATGAAAATGCATTAATGTATATGATATTTAAAAATTAATCATAATATTAAATTTTATATTACATTGAAATATACTATATTATTTATATATTTAAACAATTTGATTATGCCTAATTTTTAAAAATGGCTTGATAGAAATAAAATCATTCAGACCAGGGTCCATGGATGCATTTAACCTTAATTGCCAGAGGGATTTCTTACACTCCAACATCAAATTCATGTCACCAACTCGTTCATTAATGGAAACCCTGTCTATGACAAAAAACACAAACTTTTTAAAATTAATACATTTCTTTGAGTGTATATAAAGAGCATTGTGAAAGTCCTTGTTCTTTATAGCCCTGGCATGTTCACTTATCCTGTCCCATAACCTCTGGATAGTTTGCCAACCTTGTGTTATTAGACTGGGAAAAAGAGTTTATTTTACAAAAGGATTATAATGAAAGAATTTTGTCCTATAGTAGATTCCTGGATGACATCCTCATTTTGTGGAAGGGGGATGAACAGGAAGCTGGTGAATTTGTGGAGTACCTTAATGGGACCACTGATTTTTTTGAAATTCACCAGCACTTGGGACAAAAATCAGATCAATTATTTGGACATCAGTTTATTAAACAATTCCAACAGTCTAGAGAGTACTATTTATAGGAATGCTTCCTATTCAAATACTTTGTTGCATTTTACTAGCAACCATCCATATTTTCAAAAATGAAGTGTTGTCAAAGGACAGATGGTAAGGGTGTCAAGACTTATTAGTATTGACAATGTTTTCAATAAAGAGATTTATAATTTGATAGGGATGTTCCTGGAAAGGGGTTACCCTTTAAAATTATTAATAAACATCAAAAAAGAAGTTTTTAAGAAGAGGGAATCAACTTTCTCACTGATTTTATTGTCCAACTGGCAGCCCAAAAGCAATGGTTTGATCCATGAAAGTGGTTAAGACCAATGCTATGGTTTTGGAATACATTGATAGTAGTCCAGTGGTGGTTGATATTATCAACCAATGTTGGGAACTTTGTTTCCAACAGGAGATGACAGCCATTCTAGGAACAGAGCCCCAGGTAGTTTTTAGTAGGGGGAGAAATGTCAAAAACATCCTGGAAAGGAAACGTAACATTTTAGTGTATAAATCTCACATGTCCAAATGTGGAAATTGTAATTTCTGCAGGTATATAAATGATGGACCTTACGTCTACATTCAAGGGTGGGACGCATCCATTCAATGCCCTGGTAGATGCAATTGCAGTACTACATACATGGTGTATGTGGCTACCTGTTTATTCTGTCCCGGCTTCTGTGTTGGTAAAACTATCCGGAGGTTAAAGTGAACATGCCAGGGCTATAAAGAACAAGGACATTCACAATGCTCTTTATATACACTCAGAGAAATGTATTCATTTTAAAAAGTTCATATTTTTTGTCATAGACAGGGTTTCCATTAATGAACGAGGTGGTGACATGAATTTGATGTTGAAGTGTAAGGAATCCCTCTGGCAATTAAGGTTAAATGCATCCATGGACCCTGGTCTGAATGATTTTATTTCTATCAAGCCGTTTTTAAAAATTAGGCATAATCAAATTGTTTAAATATATAAATAATATAGTATATTTCAATGTAATATAAAATGTAATATTATGATTCATGTTTAAATATATACATTAATGCATTTTTATGATTTCAAGCAATTTGGCATAGTACTGTCTTTTTAAGAAATGTTCACGTCTAGATTGGTTGGTTGGTGTATGGAATTTTAATCAAATCTTTAGTATAAAAGCAGTATGGGCAGAATTTTGGAACAACTCTGAAGAAGCCTTTGGTTTTACTGGTGAAAGCGCTTAGTTGTTCGATTAGAAAATAAACGGTTGACTTTACCGGTTTCGGTATGTGTGTTTGTTATTTTTATCATGTTTAAGGTCAGGTGACTGCTGCTCATATATCTTGATTATTCTCAGTGCACTGCTGGCAACTTTTTTCAGTCATAAGTAAGCCAATTATTTTACATTTCATTTGGAAGCACATCTTGATGATCTCACAGTTATAAATGATTCAGAGTATCTGTTATATGCTATGTTTTGCTGGCTTATACAACTAAATCATATTACTGTAATCTCAGTAACATTATCTGAGTGGTGTTCTGTGCAAAAGGCATCTTAAATTACATGCTAAAGATTAATAAAGGGCTTCATATTTTCTTTTTATCAACCTCTGCAGCAATTGTCGTAAGAAAGTCCTGTATTGCACAGCTTATAATCAAAGCAATTGTGTATAGACATAGGAATGTCATTGCTCCCTTTTACTCAGCCCTCATTTGGCCAGTCATTGAGTATAATGCCCCCATTACCATATATCTTTCCAGACATATGCAACAGATGGAATGTCTACAGAAATACCTGAATAAAAGGATACAGGCCTAAACAATATGTTCTACATGGATCAACTCAAAGCCCTGTCCCTATACTTGGTATACTACAGACGGCTAAGGGGTGACATGTGTCTGGCATACAAAGCAACCTAGGACCCAATACTGATCAGTTTACAACATTTCAGGAAGTTGAATGGCATCAGAAATACTCTGTCTATGGATTTATACCTCTGCTGCAGTATCAACAGAATGGATTGGAGGGACAGGTATATATTTTAGATTCCCCATTCATAAAGCTCATCCCTGTCCATATTCAACAGCAACTTGCATCTCTGGATGGGAAACAGAAAATGTACCCCCAAGACTGCCTCCTGTACTACTAATGGACAGGGTCAGTTCATAAATGCTTTATCCCATGCATAGAATCCCAGTCATTCTCACTAGGAGTAATATATGGTTATCAACTATGGGATGGGTAAGACCAGTTTAACAACAAATTGGATAGGTTAATTCAAGCATCAAAAGGGAAACTGGCCAGGATTAAAAGGCTACAAGGGCAGTTAGAGTAGTACTTACCTAAGAACCTATGAATTGCTTTTTTTTTTCCGTATAGCAAATGCTTTAACAAAAAACTCTGCTCTAAAACTAATATTGTGCAGAAAGATTTTCCCAAATGATTAAGTGCGCCAACATCTTCAGCCACAAAGCTTAAAGCACTTATTATTCTTTTCCCAAAAACTAATTACACAGGGTAAGGCATTTGGCCCTCAAATACCAGAAACTGCTCACCATGAATATATTCATAGAAAATTTTGTAACCATGTACTGTAGCAGAAAGCTCTTTTTCTATGTGAGTATATATTTTCTGGCATTCTGTAAAAATTAGAGGCTTAGAGTCTTGCAGTTGGCTTAGAGGATTAAGGGGCTTGCACCACATAAAATATTTCAGTATGGTACTTCTGTTTCTGTTTCAGCATTTCAAAACTCCTTTATTACTCTGTACTCCAATACCATTCCACGTCTTGTTTCAATAATTTCACACTTGACAAAGCTATTTATGATATATTTGGAATAACATTTAAAGATACAGCATCATACCAAGAAATCTCAAGATAGCTTATTTATCCTTTGAAGGAAACATTTGCATTGCGTTCTTTCTCAACATCTGATTTCAAGCTTTCAGACATCAAGCCATGACCCATGTATCTCAGTTCTGTAACCTTAATTTTGCATTTAGTTTGTTCATCTTGAGGCTGCTTTTTTCATTAACTCAGATCAGTCTTACCACATGTTCCTGCTTGGTCTAATATTATAGTAATTCGATATCAATAATGTTAACAACAACATCTAGCTTCTCAATATTCTGTGAAACAGCTGTAAAAAACTGTTTCTGTGCTAACAATTGAAATCTATATCTTTCTTCAACAAGCTTTATTTGCCAAATGGTTTGATTAACTTTAACTACAGATAAATACTTTGCTCTTGGAATGGCAGATACCACACAAGAAGTGGAGAGTCCTCCTTTCTTACTTTTATTAATATCTTGTGGCTCTGTGCATAATTTTAATCTGGTTTCATAACAGTAGGAAGGCAGTTTATGCCTTCATTAGGCTCACTCTGTTTCTTAATCATATGTATGCATTCTGTGTACATGCAGGCATTCTGTGCAATTCTGTGCATTTCACGTTCCTCTTGGTTCTACTCCTCACAGTTAATGAAACTCTTCTTGGTGCATGAACTTCTGGTAATATTGCAGATCTATAACCGTACAGTATTTCTACCCATTTGTCTCTGCTATCTGTTGATCATCAGCCTCATCCCAGAAAACTGTCCTATTAATTCCTCACCGCTGGAGTGAAGGTCAAACAGGAGGGACCATCATCAGGCAGTCATTAGGGATGTTTCGAGAGATATTTTTGTAAGCAGCCCTATGCCTTGCACACACCTGGTTAAGCTTTGAGGAGAGGATGTGCAATGGGCTGCAGTGAAATGCATCTCCTCACCTCTGTTTGGTGTGTTTCCTCTTATGTAACCCTTACACCCCAACAAGAAGCCTAAGTGGTAGTTTCCATGGTCTCTGCTAGGAAAACTGTACCATCTAGTTTGCATGCATCCCTGCACACCCCAAGGGCAAGGAAAGTGGGACACACCCCTTCACTATACCCCGTCCCTGCTTGTACTGTCCTGTGGCACTGCCACTTGTCAAATCCCAGTTACCTGTGTGACAGACAGGACTCTGTCCTCTGTGCCACACAGCCAGGCATTGAATCTATGACAATATGATTAAGCTCTGGCAAATAGTCCAGACTAGTAAATTAATTTTCATAATCGTTAAGTAAATAATTAGTCCCCATATTTTGACTAGATTCATTCTGCAATTTAGAAGACCCAAAATTGATAGAGTACTTGCTGTAACAATTTCTTGGAACTAAATCTTGTGTTTTTATTCTTATATTACTACATATGTACTTTCTGACCAATGATTTTTTTAAATGATGACTTGAATAAGTAAACAATTTACATATTGATGTTTTCTGTTTATTCTCTTTCAAATTCAGTGTTTCAAGTGCTTGAGTAGTCATTGCATTATACCTTGTGTCTTTGTCTAGCTTAAATGCTTTAGTTATTAGATTTGAACTTTTCTGTCCTAATTGTAAATGGATTTTCTGATAGCTTATTTTGTGTCCTCTTTTTGCACACTATTAATTTTGCACAACCTCAACATAAGTAATGCAAACAAACAACTTTTCTTGACTTATTTCCATTACATGCAGCCTCTTCAACTGAAAACTTTTCTTTCATTTTATATAGATTAACAAAAGGATTTATTTTCAATTGGTTAATCGCAGGTATATATATATATATATATATATATATATATATATATATATATATATATATATATACATATATGTGTGTGTGTGTGTGTGTGCATGCGTATGCATATTCATGTGCGCGTGTGCGTATATATAGTCATTACTAATGAAATTAATGAAATAGGACTATAATTCCTTACCTGTGTGGGATCTTTCATCTTTGAGTATCAAAACAATTGTGGCTCTGCCTGAATATATAATTCAAATGTCAAAGGAGTTAACGCATCTATATAGGTCTTGCAAACGTATGCTGACAATCCATCTGGTCATGGTACTTTACCTTTTAATCATTTAGACTACTTCATTCAGAGTGATAGATTCAGTTTTATCAGCTCTTCACTTAAATGAGGTAAAAATGTCTGATAAAAAATATCTATCTATCTATCTATATATATATATATATATATATATATATATATGTTTAGATATAGATATATAGATGTAGATATTTTCCTTAGCCCCCCCTCCCCCATACACCAGTATTTCTTTCTCATCCTGTAAAAAAAAAAAAATCATGATCCTCATTTCCCTTAGTGTCAATAGTTTAGGTGATTAAATATCTCTTACTTAAGAGAATTGCTGCCATTTTCCCATCTAAAAGAAACAGTATTAAATTCTTCTTCTTCTTCTTTCGGCTTTTCCTGGTTAGGGGTCGCCACAGTGGATCACCTGTTCGCTCATGATTGGTCGAGTTGCCAGCCTGGTGCCCAACCTTCCACTGAAGGCACACACACACACGCACACACACACACACACACACACACACACACACACACACACACACACACGCACTCATGCCTAGGGCCAATTTAGAGTGTCCAATTCACTTACAGCATAGCCTTACTTATTTATTTTTTTTAGTTGTGCTGTTTTTATATTCTAAATTTACATTGCCTCTTTCTATATTCCTTGTCTGCCTTATAAAAGCATTCTTCTAACTTATGACATTTTAAGATCTCTTTCTTACTTTTTCTTTCAAAATAAAGTTAACATAGTTTTTAATCTTTTCTTTGAAGCCCTCCCAAATCTTTCCTCTAAATTTAACCAATATTCTATTATAGCCTCCTTTATCACTACCTGGAATATCAAACCTCCATGGTTGTTTAGATCTTGCAAGATCTAAATCTCCAATTTCTGCTCATGCAAACATGGTCCACAAAGGAATTTGCTCTAGTTTGGTTTGTGTTCTACTGCATATACATTATGAATGGTAACTCTGCTAAAAAGTAATCCAGTCTACTGGCTAGTCTAGTACCTGGAGCTAAGTAAGTGCATTCTCTTTGTAATGCTCTTTGAAATTCACTCCATCCATCCATTATCTGGAATTTTTTTAGCTACTTTAAGAAATGTATTATGGCCTGTAGGTATTCTTTCCAGTTATGAATTTACTGCTTTGTTGTAGTCTGTGTCCACTAAAATAATCATATCTTGCTTAATTAAGCTTATTCAGTACCTTAGAGAACTCCATTATAGGAAGGGAGATATCCTTATTAGGCCCATAATAATTGCTTAAAATAATATTTCCTCTAGCTTTTAATCCTATTTAGTGCCTGCCTTCCCTTCTTGCCTACTGTTTCTACAACCTTAAAGATCTATTTACCAGAGTTGTGACTTCTCTCTTAGCTGAGTTGGCATAATTAAATACTTCACAACATTTCATCATTTATATACTCTCCAAATGTGTTTTCCTTTAACCTTTATCTCCTGAAGAAATACAATACTGGGATGTTGTTTGTTAATTTAATAGGTATGATGATGCCTCTAAAATTCCATGACAGGATAGAATTACCATCAACATGTTTCCTACTACCTAGACAGTTATGAAACTAATCCTGGCTTAAATATCCAACTTAACTGCAGTTAAACATAATTGTTTTTAATCAATCTTTTTAAATAATCAAAACAATATATACAGAACATTTGTACTTACCTTAGAACTGTGTACAATCAATCAAGAACTTGAGGTAGAAAAAGAAACACCCCGACAATTGAGTTTGTAGAATTACCAGTGTCTTACTTCACGGAAATGTCAAGAATCAGTGAATGAAGAACAGAAGGAAAAACAAACATATTGTTTATCAGTATGTGTTAAAATAAAAGAAATGCTGTATATGGAATCTCTGTCTTAATAAACAATCATTCAAACTGTACTAGTGTTGGCATGACCAATAAGCCTCTTAAAATGTAACATGTTATGTATTACAATATAACTCCTAGCATTTGAATGTCTTTAAATAAATAAAAAGGAGAAAGATCTGGACTCCTGAATCACATTCTAATTGTAGGACAATAGATGTAAAGCCTGCACACGCAACTGTTGCTGTCAATAGTCTACAAAAAATTCCATCAGTTCATGCCCACACAATGAAAAAAAATATCAAACATGCACATAGCTTTCTACAATCATGCAGTAGCATGTGCCCTGTAGACCCTGCCCTTGCTGTGACATCAAACAAGATACAACATACATTACGTTGGAATACTCCCTTTGTATCATTATGACAAAAGTGCTGGGAGCAACATAAAAACAAACAAACAAAAAAGATGGATAAGGGAAAAATCAGTAAAAACCTATTGCCACAGGTCTCTCCAAAGAGACCAATAACATACAGAGTAGTATAAATCTATAATGAAACCTGTTCTATCATATGCAAATACTTTCACTTTGCAAACCTCAGGCCTTTCTTTTCAAGGTTCAGTTTGGATTCTTCTTAACTACTGCTCCTTCACATTTTGGTGGATGACAGGTGTGTGATATTGACAATTATGGAATTGGGGAATATGTATCTTCCCTGGGGATTGCGTGATATTGGAGTTACTACATATAATTAGTAGGGGGGTATGGGGTGTGGGGGGTGTGTGTGTGGGGGGCTTGTCCCCTACAAAAGCAGTAATTCCCTTTTGCATGTTCTGAGTTTGTGCCTCGAATATGCACATTAGAGTGCCGGCCATTTTTCTTTTTTTCAACTTTTTGCAGTCTGTGTTCCTATTACGTTATTGAAAGATAATGTAATCAAACGACCAAAACATCGAAACAGCTGCATTTCGAAGTTTGAATTTTGGGATTGCAGTACAGTGAATATTGGGATATTTGCCCTTTCCTCACTGTAGTGCGATCTCAGAGCTGGAATATATATTTAGCGGAGGGTGGGGGGGCACAGCCCCCCTACAATAGAAGTTTCAAAATGCGGCCGTTTCAATGTTTCAGCCGTTCGATTATGTCATCTTTCGATAATGTAATATGAACGTATATATATATATATATATATATATATATATACACACATTTATATATATATATATCTATATATATATATATATATATATATATATATATATATATATATATATATATCTATATATATATATATATATATATATATATATATATATATATATATATATACACACACACACACACACACACACACACACACACACACACACACACACACACATAGACATACACAAATATGTATATATATTTACAGATCATATGTATGTATCATACGTGAGTGCATACACACAGGAAGTAGAGAACATCAACATGTGGTTAGGAAAATCACTATCTGATAACGTGACTATCATCCAGATAACCCAAGTTCAATTAGTTATTTTGACAGGAGCCAGACAAGAAAGGGTGGAAATGAATGGCCAACAATGGATCACTCATCCTGGGAGAAGCAAATGGTGGCCTGGTTAACTACTCACCACTAACAAGTAGAGGCTGCTGGTGATAAAGATACAAGACAAACCAGAGACTTGGGCTTGGTACTCCCAGACTGAAGATAGTAGCTTTCTGTGTGTAAGAACACGCACGCACAGGCAGAAGCAGACAAGACCCTTGTGGTGAAAGAGTGCTTGGGGGTGTCGTTAGTGCTTCATTTGAAAGCAGTTTGATTTTTGGCAGATCATTTTTTGAAAGTTGCTTCCTTTGGGAGCTTTTTTTCGGTGACTTGTATTAGAAACCCTGGAGATATATGCCCCGTATCTGATCTGCCATTAGGGAAGACGTGAACAAGTATATCCTATCATTCTTTCTGATTCTCTCCAGGCTTCTCCTCCAACTCTTGGGACACTAACTGAACCCCGGTCAAGACTCCAGCGTTCTACACCATGAGGCAGCTCAAAAACTATATTTTTGTAGAAAAGTAAAATTTTTTTTCATTTTTAGGTCACAGAATAAGGTTATATATGTGAATGCATAGAAAAGCTAGGAAAGAAATGCTGAAGCTGCTATATGATCCTAGCTACATATGGGACATAATGTTTCATTTTGTTGTGAATTTTTAGTTTAGTGCTTTAAAATAAGCAAAACTACCATTATGTCTTAGGACTATATCACAAAAACAGCAGCTATCATTCCTCATCCAGATCAGTATTATTATTTTATCTAGAGCCATTGTAGAGTTCATTCTCATTCAAAAGTTATATATCTTATGATATGCAAACAAGTTTGCTTCTTTTACATGCAAGATAACATCACAAAATGTTTTGACACTTAAGATTTGAATCAGAACTACTGAAAAAATGTGAAAGTTATACTTCTGGGTTTAATAATTTTGCATGTATATTTTCATTAGAACCATATAGGAATGATGGTTATCTGTCTTAAGTCTGTTACCTATTATGATAGGCTCTGGGCCCCCTATGTCACCAAATAGGATAAAGTTAGTATTGGATAATAAATTAATGATGTCAGAGTACTTGCACTTGCTACATGTGATGTGCAACTCTAATTAACTGCTTTATGTGTTGCAGTAGTGAAATGGGTTGGGGTGTGACATCCCTGCTCTGGGCCAGTAGTCAAGGAACCTTAATCCTCACCACTGACATTGAAGAGGGACATTCACTTGGTACAATAATAGATATACACAGTATTTCAGATGCAGCTCTCTGCAGCAAGCACAATTTCCCTTAAGAGCACATGGGGAACACACTCAATCCAGGGGCTGGGTTTCCCTTTATCTCTCCAGGCCCCCAATAAGACTTCCCACTGACACAGCTGTAGAGTTGCATCCTCAGCCAAGTGTTCCAAGCCATGTCATCTACCACCCTCTCTTTGAAACCAGTGCTCTGTGTTTCTGTTCCAAGTTGCTGCCATGCACACTCTTTGAGATTTGATTTTCACACAGACAGACACACACACACCCACACACCTAGGAAAGGCTGGCACAGATTTACTAGCTCTGCTCCCTTAGCCCATACTATAAGGTAGATTCACTGCCACCAGCCATCTATTTTAAGGCTCTTACAAGGGTACTAATTATACTGAGTAAAATTAATAATAATACAAATGGTAGTATTTGACCAATACAGCAAGACTTTCAGGAGCAGACACAGTGTCACCAAATAAAGCCTCAAAGGTTAAAATATTCTGTAAAAGACCAGCAACAATGAACAGTTTAAATAATAATAATAAATAATAAAAGAACATGAAAATACTAAATATCTATTTACAATAAGCACCAGAGTTTCAATAACAAGAAATATTAAAAATAACACAGGTGGAAAGATTCACACAGATACAGAAAAACAATACTTAACCAAGCTCACTATATTTTCCTGACTGATCTAAAGAATTACTATTCCCTGGCTACTTACTAAAGCAAGGCAAGATGATATGGGTGATCTTTGTTGGGTTTCACAAACAGACTGCTCTGAGACTTCTGTCTCTTCTAGTATTAAGACATCACTTCAGTCCTGGATTACAGAATGACATCACATATATCTGGTCATCTGACTCTGGTTCCTACACTACCCCATTTACTAGAAACTGAACCAGAATTTAGCACATATGTCTTACCATTCACACAGGTTGAGCTTTGCTGAGATGTGTTATAGCATCTGGAAGCTATAACGTAATTTCAAAACTTCCACCCTTCCATGGTAGCAATTAGTTCACCTCTAAGGACAATACAGTAGGATTCCTAGTCCTGTTTTTCACAGACATTTCATCTCTGGCTGCAATCAGAACTGTAAGATACAATCTTTATGGCCTAAACCAGGTAATTTAATTTCAGACTATTTTTCAAAGTTAACTGGACTGAGAGTAACCTCTTCTCTTCCAGTATCTCTGCTTGACCTACAAAGCTATGTCTGACCCAGAGCTGCTAGATATGCTACACCTAAAGAAATCCCAATCCTTCCGAGCCACACACTCCAGGGACCTTAACCTCATTACCACAATAAACAGAACAAGCTGGAGGGACAGGTTCCTAACCCACAGACCTTGTATAGGAAAGCAAGATGTAGTCGATGCCAATAAGGAGGTGAAAAGCAGAACCCAGAGTTAATAGACAAACTCACAGCAAGGCAAACTGGAACCAAACGAAAAGCCACCACACGTTCTTCTCCAAAAGTTCTTTATTGACCTAGGTTTCGTTCATTCGAACTTCTTCAGAATACATACTACTGTCTCAACACAAGGTTTATATATTGTTTGGTATATTGAATAATTGTTTAATTAATGTCATTAATTTTCACTGATGGTTTCTTAAAAGAGAAATATCCCTTTTTCAAAACATTTCATGTGTATAGAAAACCAATGCAACTATACTTATATATTAAACCCTTAAACAAATACATATATATATATATATCCTATTCTATAAAAAATACTACTATAATATACTAATGAAATTATAACAACATTTACTAAAATATGTACATATAATCAACTATGGTTTGTATAGGATGTCATAAAATCATACCCTACCATTGAATATCTTTATATGCTAACATATGCGGTGTCCTGTTAAATTTATAAAAATTGTTATAAAAAAATATGAAAATTCATAAAAAATTCTTTTGAAGAAATTCATACAACAAACACTATTCTTACATTAATAACAATTATAATGATACACTAACTCAAATTACCAATTATTCTAATGTAATGTAATATATAATTTTACTATAAAAATTGTCCTGTTATAAAAATAAACAAAATATACATTTGTTTCTTGTGCAACTAACTAGTAATTACCTTAAATGATTTTTAAATCTATATAAATGTATACACTGGTTCCTAACCCACAGACCTTCCATACTCTGGAACAAACTTCCCATTCACATCAAACAGAGCACTTCACTGGCCCTCTTCAAGAGAAATCTTGACAAGTGGGTGGGCAATAGGAAGTTCACCCCGAGGATCATTTTAGTGGCCTTGCTTGACAGGGGCACTGGGAACTAACTTTGGGCAGCACAATGCCAGGGAATCTTCTTGGGCTAGGCTTATATAGGGTCCAGGGCCATTAGCCTAGTACACACCTATGAACCTATGAATCCTCTGTTACAATATATTCATTTCAACAGTTACATTACAGTCTGACATACAGATGTATTTCTTTTCTGTCCAGCAGGACCCACTGCTGGTACATTTTTAATACAAGCAGCTTCAGAAATACATTTTCAGCACAAGCATCTGTACAAATCAGTTTGATATACAAATGAAACATAATCCTTTGCAAAACTCTAGCTAGCTATTCTGGCATATTTTACAGATCCACTGCCCTATGTCTCCTGGAATAGCTAGCAATACCTCACATCAGCATATCTCTCTCCCCTTTGAAGACTCAAGCTAGTTTTTCAAGTGACCCTTGAGAAACATGGCTTGAGAGGAATGAGTCTGTCTGGGAATACATTAGCTCATATCCTGTCTTGAGAACCATCTAGATTGGCATTGCTGACACCACTATGGTGCTGCATTATCTTGTCATATGCCTGCAATGCTAGGCTCCACCTGAATAACTTGGCATTTTGCTGGCTGGCTCAATGTAGCCATAGATCCCCCACAGACTTTTCCTGCCACCCACTGCAAATACTCAGCACAAGGGCCTCCATATCATGGTAAGGCTTTATCATGTCAGCATGGTACAGTTTGTGCCCCTGCCTCTTGCCTAGCAGTTCTACCATGGGATCATAGGACATTACTAGGCTACTGGCCATGAGGCCCTTTCAAGCCTAGCCAAGAACTTATGCCATGTTTCCAAGTTCAGCACCTATCCCTCCTGTCAAGCAGGGATGCAGGTGGGATTCCAGGGGTAAATTTTCTATTTCCCATCCAGTCATCCAGGTTACACTTAAACAAGGGCAGAGAGGTACTCTGCTTCAGATGAAGATGGAGTCTATTCCACAGATGGGGGCGTCTCTGTGACACAAATATGTCATGCCAGCAGGTTCTATTAATGTCACAGGCTAGATTTAGGTCCTGAGTGTGTGTTACATGTGTGGTGTTTGATTTGCAGATATGCAGCATTTCCAATAGGGCAGGGTCCAGGATGGCCCTAAAAGCCAGACAGAGGTCCCCTTTGAACACTCTATATGAGACCGAGTAAAGTGAGAGGGACTTCAGCCTATCCACATAAGATAGGTGTTGGAAACCATGGATTCTTCTAGTCAGGAACCTCTGCAGTCCTTCCAGCTGCCGCAAGTGCCTAGTGAGGTACATAGCAAAGGGGGCATTGTACTCAATTATTGGCCTGATAAGGGTAGAGTACAGTGAGGTAATGACCTCTTTTTTCCTGGATGCTATGCCTTTATTTATGAGAGGAGCCATATAGTATGCCCTATGTACTACTGAGGCTACATGTTGATCAAATGCTAGATTGCTGTCTACCATGTTGCCCAGATCCATGCTACTGATTCCATGTTTAGGATGTTGTTGTTGATGTGGTACTTTGCAGAAACCTCATTCTTGCCAAAGGGGACTACAATAAACTTTTTGGCATTGAGTTTGAGGCCACGTTTTAGGCACCAGTTGTTTGTTTGGGTGAGACCATCTTGGAGAATATTAACATCATTTGGGGTGTTTATGACCACCCCCAGTTTGCAGTCATCTGCAAATTTTGTCAGACATAGACCCTTGGTTTTTGCATGGACATCGGAAAAATATATTCCAAAAAGCAGAGGCCCTAAGACTGAGCCCTGAAGGACACCGCTAGTTTAGTTAACATCACTGGCCTGCCTTACCACTTTGAAGGGTCCCTCCCAAGTTGCCTGCAGCTTACTGTGTCTGACAGGAATGAGCACCATAACCTGCTGTCCCACAGCATACTCTCAGGCTCAAGCATTCCTGTCATGCCAGACCTTTTTCTGCTGTTGGGCTCCTGCCAGTTTCTCCTGGGCCAAGGCCATGAGCTCCCTAAGCCTTGTCATGAGGTTTAGGGCACATGCCACAACAGACTCCTTGTGGGATTCACACTCACCCTCCCACTAATCATGAATCAAATCTAAAGGTCCTCCTCACCCTATGCCCATACAGCAACTCAAAGGGTGAAAAACCTGTGGATTCCTGGGGTACCTATCTGTATGCAAACAGCAGATGGGGCAAATAGTTGTGCCACTCTCTCTTAAACTGGTCTGCAAATGCCTGTAGCATGGTTTTCAGTGTACAGTTTAACCTCTCTACAAGACCATTAGTCTGGGGGCGGTCTTTAGGTGCTTCACTCCACAGTGCTCCCACACACAATCCAGCAGGTCTGACATGACATTGGCACCTCTGTCAGTCAGTATTTCTCTTGGGAAAATTACCCTGCTGAAAATCTCCAACAAAGCATTTGCCACCTCCCTTGCCTCAATGGAGGACAGAACCACAGTCTCAGGTTATCTAGTAACATAATCTACTACTACCAGGATATAATTCTTCCCTGTGGAACTGGGGTACTCTGAGGCCCCAGAATATCTATAGCTACCCCCTGAAATGGCTCCTCAATCACAGGCAAAGGCATTAAAGGAGCTTTGACCTTGTCTCCTGCCTTGCCTACTTTTTGGCACTGCTCACAGGTCCTGCAGTACCCTGTCACATACCTTGTAATCTCAGGCCAATAAAAGTTCTGCATAATATGTCTCTTGGTATGCTTTATGCCCATATGACCTGCAAAAGGAATGTCATGGGATATAGCTAGAAGTGCCAGACTGTATGGTCTGGGCACTACTGACTGCTGTATTATCTCACTCTTTAGCCCTCCCTTAGGGGACCACACTCTATATAGTAAACTTATGTTCCAGTATACAGACTCCCTTTATCCTTGAGAATCAGGTGCCTTCTTAGCTACCTCCCTCAAGCCCAGTAATGTAGGGTCTGAGAGCTAAGCCTGTTTCAACTCTATCTTTGTGACCCTTCCCAGCTCCCTTCCAAAGGAAGTGCGGTATCGTCTGACAGCAGTACTTCACTGTCAGCCTGGGTACTACAACTCACCTCTGCCCTTGCAGTCACCCTGTCCAGGGGAACATCAGTACCTTCCAGCAGCTGTGGCTCACCTTCAGCCTCACTGCTACAGGGTAGCTCCTTCTCTGAAATAGCTACCTCACCAGCCCTGGCTCCAGGTGTGCATTCTGTCTGGGTCTCCCCCAGGCTATCAGCCTCAACATGCCTGTCTCCAAGTCTGACTACATGTAACTGCATGCACAGAAAGTACTGCATTATCAAAATCATTCCCTATCTGGACATCTGCAGGGATATCCTCAAACACACCTATTTGCCTGCTTACTTTTTCACCCTCCCAGGCAAGTTGAACCCTGGCCAAAGGCATTTGGAATGGGGTCTCTCCTAAAGCTCTGCTGGATTGGACTGCCTAAGCAAGTATTGCTCTTCTTTAACCACTGCTTGCTTCACAACTGTTATGTCAGAGGCTGTGTCTATGTTAGCAGTGGCCTGTTTTCCATCCACTAACGTAGGATATAAACTCCAGTAATAGTCTGGTACCCCTGTTGTTTCTGGAAAACTTACCACTGGTATACTGTTATTCCCACTTGCTGGATGCCCCACATTTTCTTCCTCATGTTGCTTCCATGGACATCTGTATGCTACATGGACCCACTGGTTACATTTAAAGCATCTAACCCTTGATCCTGGCTATGTGTCTGAACTTGTGGCTTCCCCTGTTACTGGTGGACTCTGTTGGGGTGGTTTAGGCTGCCCACCACGGGTTCCCATATATACATGTGCAGCACTCACTATCCCATTCTTGTGCAGTGATGCCATGCTAGCTACGTACAGATCCCCTTTTCTCCCCAGTTCATCTGGAGAGTTATACTCCTTGTCTGCCAACCAGATTCCCATGTCCTCAGGCAAAGTGCTAAGGGCTTGTTCCCACAACAAAAGGTCTGTCAGCCTTTCAAAAGTGGTGACCTGACAACCACTCATCCACTTATGAAAATAAGTGCTTAACTTGGCAATATAATCACATATACTTTCATCTGCCTTGTGTCTATGCTCACAAAACTTTTTTTTCTGTAAGCTTCAGGTGTTAATGTAAAACATTCTAATAAACATTGTTCAACTTTATTATAGTTTGAGCTATCACTATCAGACAATTTAGAAACAGCAGTTACAGCTTTACCATGGAGTAGGTGGGGGGGGGTGTCAGGAACCATATTCAGAGCCCTTGGTCAACATTATGCTGTTTACATACTCTTTCAAATATATGAATAAAACATTTACATACCCTTTCAAATATATGAATAAAACTATCAAAATTACCATCCTCTGTAAACTGTGGAAGAAATTGACTGACCTTTATTGCTTCTGGGATTCAGTTAATATCTTCCCCATTAATTCCACAACCCTGATGAAGAGTCAGCATCTTCCTCTCATGTCAATGCTGCTTCTCATTTTCTTCAGCCTCCAAACACCACAGTTGCCTCAGTCTCTCTGCCAATTCTAATTCCAAATGTTAGGCCTACAGTTCAAGTCTCTTTAATTCCAGATAGATTTTTAACTCTTTTGAGGAAAAGGTGAACTGTTCTGATTCTGAGGGCTGCACATCCCCATCAACAAACAGGTTGTCTTCTTGGGTACTTTTCTGGGCTACAGCTGTGATTAAGGCTGAAATAATTTCCTCTTTAGTCAGGTTTGCATGCACCAGTCCTTTGGCTTTGTGCACCTTGGACAAGCAGTTCTTTGTCAGCTTGCCATAATCCTCTGCTGTCATCTTTGCCTGCTTTCCCTGACTTAACTAAACTAACAAAATATAAACAAAACTGTTATGAAAACGAAACTCTGTATGTTTACTTTGTGGTTGTTGAGAGTACACACACCTTCAGTGACAATTGCCTACAGGCTACAGAAATTCAATTAATATCCCCCACTGCCACCGATATATGACTTCCCTGCTCTGTGCCAGTAATCAAGGAGCCTTAATTCTCACCACTGACACTGGAGAGGGACGTTCACTTAGAACAAAAATAGATACACACAGTATTTCCAGATGCAACTCTCTGCACCAAGCACAATTTCCCTTAAGAGCAGACAGGGAACACAATCAGTCTGGGGGCTGGGTCCCCCCCCCTTCTACATGTTTCCAATAAGACTCCACACTGACAGAGCTGTAGAGTTTAGCCTCAGTTATGTTCCAAGCCAAGTCCTCCATCACCCTCTCTGTGAAACTGGTGCTCTGTGTCCCTGGTCCAAGTAGCTGACACACACACCCTCTCTTTGAGGTTTGATTTTCACACACACACACACACACACACACACACACACACACACACACACACACACACACACACACACACACACACACACACACACCCTTGGGAAAGGCTGGCACAAATTTACTAGCTCTACCCCCTCAGCCCAGGCTATAAGATAGATTCAGTGCCACCAGCCAGCTACTTTAAGGATCCTACAAGGGTACCCAATTATACTGAGTAAAATTAATACTAATGCAAATGGTAGTGTTTGGCCAATGCAGCAAGGCTTTCAGGAGCGGCTACAATGTCATCAAATAAATTAAGTACTCCTAAAGGTTAATATATTCTGTAAAAGACCAGTGACAATGAAAAGTTTAAATTTATTTAATAATAAATAATAAAAGAACATAAAAATACAAATATTTATTTATAATAAACACCAGAGTTTTCAATCATAGGAAATATTAAAAATAACACAGGTGGAAAGAGTCATACAGGTACAGAAAAAACAATACCTAACTAATCTCTATATTTTCCTGACTGAGCTAAAGAATTAATATTCCTGGTTACTTACTAAAGCAAGGCAAGATGACCTGGGTGAGGGAGTCCTTCTTTGTCAGGTTGCACAAACAGACTGCTCTGAGAATTCCGTCTCATCTAGCATTAAAACATCATTTCAGTGCTGGATTACAGAATGATATCACATACATCTGGTCATCTGTTTCTGTTTTCCACACTACCCCTTTTGCTAGAAACTGAAACAGAATTTAGCACATATGTGTTACCACACACACAGCTAGAGCTTTGCTGAGATGTGTGATAACATCTGGAAGCTATAAAACCATTTTAAAACTTCCACCCTTCAAGAGCAGCAATTCATTCACCACTAAGGACAATACAGTGGGATTCCTAGTCCTGTTTTTCACAGACATTTTGTCTCTGGCTGCAATCAGAACTGTAAGTTACAATCTTTATGGCCTAAACCAGGTAATTTATTTTCAGACTATTTTTCAAAGTTAACTGGACTGAGATTAACCTCTTCTCTTCTAGTATTCTCTGTTACAATATATCCATTTCAACAGTTACAATACAGTCTGACATACAGGTGTATTTCTTTTCTCTCCTGCAGCACCAGCTGTTGGTACATTTTTAACACAAGCAGTTTCACAAATACATTTTCAACACAAGCATCTATACAAGTCAGTTTGATATACAAATGACATATAATTCTTTGCAAAACTCCATCTAGCTATGCTGGCATATGTTACACACCCACTGCCCTACTTCTCCTGGCATAGCTGGCAATATCTCACATCATCACAGGGGGGTCTAGAAATTCCCTGTATATCACTGTCTAACCAAAATTGTTGTGGTGTATTTGCAGGTAGGCATATTAGGGGGATTGAATATGCACTCATATTTTATTTTCAACATTACGTCTATGTCATTCCTTTCAAAAGGCAGGCATCTTATGGATGCCTTGTTTTTAAAAGACAGGTCATTGTTTTCTTTTCTTAGACTTGGAATAGCTCTTCTCCTCAAACAACACAAAAGAACCCCCCAAAAAAACAATATCATCATTTCATTTACATTCATTTACATATTTTCACATGCAACATTTTATATATTGATTCCACAGTTGCTTCTCCAATTCTTTTATTACACTTCAAACCTTTAACAGCAACTACCATAATAATGAGACAGACAATATCATTGGAGTTACATCACACACAATCATGTATTTACTGCCAAGTTAAATTTTGGAGATGTGTGCAAAGACACAATCTTCTCTGAGACCTTCTTGTACATCCATTTTTACATAATTTCTGTAACCCTGCTGATTGTCAGATCTTTTAAAGGCCTTATTTAACATTACAACAATGATCCATTATTACCAATAACACCATTTCAATATAGTTCAAACAGAGGCCACCTTGCAATCTGCCATGGGAGAGCAGGCTCCTAAGTCCTACACTCTTACCTGGATTACCCACTGTAGGGAAGGACCAACTAATAGATCTCAGACTCTTGCTACCTACCTGGGTCTCCCTTTTGAATCTAGCCTTCTACCTACATGACTGTAACAACCCAAAATGATTTCCAATGGAATATGCAAACACGTGAAAAAAAACGTTGGAAAAAACATGAAATGTTTTCTTGACCCCTAATGCGATCATCCTGTTGGGTCAACAGGTAGGTCTCCCTGTCTTCTGTCCCTGCACTGTCCCTGATGTAGGTGCACAAGACTTTGAAAGCAACCATTTTTTATATCTCCCATGCTTTTATGAGGAGGTGGGCGTGAAAGAGAAATGTTGTCCGGAGATGTCAGCTGTGAAAGAGGCTGATTTCAGTGGGACCTGGCCTTTTCATAATGCTCCACATGGACCACTTCCTCCTGCTCCAGTCCTTTAAAACTTCATGACCTATCCCTACCTGTCCCAAACCCCACCTCCCACCCCCCCAAGAACCCACTCTGAGCTATTACAGTTCAAACAAACCACGCTTGGCTGCTATTTACTAACCAGTCTATATTGTCTTGGAATAGCTCTCCCTTCTTTAACAGCACTAGTACATAAGATCCTAATTATAGGATCATAGGAGATTATTAGGCTATTGACTCGGAGGTCATTTTAAGCTTAACTATTTCATCCCAATGTAATACCATGAAAATGCTAATCAATACCCAAGATTGCATTTAGTGATGACTGTCAATGTCCAGAAGGGTTGTGGGTGCTACCCCGGTAAGAATTTATGGTGCCCCTTCCACTTGTCCAGGTTCCTCTTGAACAGTGTCATAGAGGTGCTCTGTTTCATGTGAATTGGTAGCCTATTCCAAAGATGTGGCAGTTGCTGGGAGATAAATCTGTCCCTTCAGCATGTCCTATTTAAGTTGTTGGCCATATTTAGGTCCCTGGAATGGGTAGCCCTAGTCCCATTTGATTTGCTGATATGCAACAAGTTCATTAGGTTTGGGTCTTGGATTGCTCTGTAGGCTAGACATAACTCTCCCCTAAGAGATCTATATGACATGGAGTATAGTGCCAGGGACTTTAGTCATTCTGTGTAAGGCACATGCTGGAGCCCCTTGATCTTCTTTGTTAGAAATTTTGGAGGTTTCTTCAGTTGCTGCAGGTGCTTTATATAGTACATGCCGAACGGGGCATTATACTCAATTATGGGCCAGATTAGTCCTTTACATTCATTTACACCTTTTGACTTATAATCACACCAAGGGCCCATTATAATCCACAGCACCTTGTCATTTATGTCTATAATCTCAAAAGCAAAAGAAGCAATGCATTGAGTTGACTGCGAAAAATGTTACCTACACTGAGGCTGAAGATATAGCAAACCTACTGGCTGATAAGTTCAGCTCACTCTTTACCCCATCTCCCCTCCATCTGTCCAACAAGATATACCTGAAATTGACTTGCATCCAGCTATCACACAAGACCAAGTCCTTAAGGAACTACCAAAACCTAAAAATACTGCATTCATAGATCCTGACAATATCCTGGTTGTATCTTAAATTACAGGAAACATGATTTAGCCACCCCTTTAACAACACTATTCAATCTCAGTCTCCACAGAGGTTTTGTACCAAGTGAATGGAGACTGGATCTATAGTCATTCCCTGCAAAAGGAAGGACTTTTCACAGACCCAGGCAATTACAGACCAATAAATTTGTCCAGTCTCCTATGCAAAGCCATATAAAGACGCATCTTGGTACTAATCAATAAGGACATAGGGAACCACCAAAATGGACTCATCCAAATGAATTAATCAAAGGCAGCTCATGCTTAAATCATGGTGGGCATTTTTTGGAAAGATCAACAAAGCAAAGGCTGATGGTAAAATGGTACACATTGCATACCTCAACCTGATCGAGGCTTTTGACACAATCCCCCAATCAGGTATAGTAGAAAAGCTAAATAAACTGTGAATAAACCCCTACATCACCTGCAGGATTGCCAATTGGCTCACAGATAGGATATAGGAGATCGAAATAGAGGAAGGTAAGTCAACAAAGAGACCAGTCACTAGTGGTGTCCCCTAGGGTTCGGGGCTTGGACCTCTACTGTTTGACATCTACTCCTCTGAACTAAAATCCAATACCAAAGGGCTCTGGCTGACTAAGTTTGAGATGACTGCAAGTTGGGAGCAATCATTGAATCCCCAATGACTTAGCCATCCTGCAGGAAGGTTTGTCCTAAGCATATAACTGGTGTCAGAATCACGGACTGAAGCTAAATGCAAAAAAATGCATTATGATATCCTTTGGATAGTTGTCTACTCCAGAGTACTACCACATTGACAATATGTACCTAAGAGCTGACCCAGTTGTTTAGGATTTGGAAACTTATGTGGACAGTGACCTAAAGTTTCACCAACATTTGTCCACTGTTATAAGAAAGTCCTTCAATACTGCACAGGTTATAAACAAAGAAATTACATCTAGATCTATTGATGTCATTGTTGCCCTTTACTCAGCCCTCATTAGGCTTATCATTAAGTATGATGCCCCCTTTGCATGTATCTGTCTAGACACATGCAATAACTGGAATGCCCATAGAGATATCTTACTAAAAGAATACAAGGCCTAAACAACAACTCCTACATGGGCTCACTCAAAGCTCTGTCATTACAATAACTGGAATGCCCATAGAGATATCTTACTAAAAGAATACGAGGCCTAAACAACAGCTCCTACATGGGCTCACTCAAAGCTCTGTCATTACAATAACTGGAATGCCAATAGAGATATCTTACTAAAAGAATACAAGGCCTAAACAACAGCTCCTACATGGGCTCACTCAAAGCTCTGTCATTACAATAAATGGAATGCCCATAGAGATATCTTACTAAAAGAATACGAGGCCTAAACAACAGCTCCTACATGGGCTCACTCAAAGCTCTGTCATTACAATAACTGGAATGACCATAGAGATATCTTACTAAAAGAATACAAGGCCTAAACAACAGCTCCTACATGGGCTCACTCAAAGCTCTGTCATTACAATAACTGGAATGCCCATAGAGATATCTTACTAAAAGAATACAAGGCCTAAACAACAGCTCCTACATGGGCTCACTCAAAGCTCTGTCATTATACTCTGTATCCTACAGACTGCTAAGAATTGACCTATGTCTGTCATACAAGGCATACTCTGACCCAGTACTGATGGACCAACTGCAAATCAGTAAGTCAAATGGCATAAGAAATACTCAGTCCAGTGATCTAAACCTCTTCAGCAATATCAAAAGAATGGTTTGGAGGGACAGGTATACCTCGCAGAGGATACTACTACTTTGGAACAGACTTTCCATCCATGTAAAACAAACCTTATCCTTGTCCATATTCAAACGCAACTTGGATCTATGAATTGGTAAAAGAAAATTTACCCCAGGACCGCCCCCTGTGCTAATAATGAACAAAGGCAGTTTCTAAATGCTTTATCTCACACATGTTCCCCTCAAATTATCTATAGTATGAACCCATTTATTCTTAATAGGGGTAACATATAATTACCAGTCATGAGATGGATAAGGCCAATCTAACACTAAACAGGACAGAATAATTCAAGCACCAAAAAAGAAATTGGCTAGGCTTAAAAGGGCAGCTAGTCTAGTACTTACCTATGAACCTATGAACATGTACAATTTCATGTATTACTTCCACCATTGTTTCTCAAAATCTTTTATTGAGCTTCAAGCATTTACTACCAATTGCCTACCTTATCAAGATCTCTGGACAAAGCCGTAAATAATGGAGGGACAAAGGCACAAAATAGAGACATTTTTTAAATATTGCTGTTACAAACTTAGAAAGTTGATAGAATAATATGTTTTTTGAATTAGCATGGATTTTCTGAAAGGTATGAAGCCTGAAACTCAAATGTCTGGCATTACATTTTGACTTGAATCCTCAATGATTTGCTACAAAACCACAATTTTATGAGAAACAGAACAAAATAATAAGGCAAAAATTTGGACATTCTATGAAAATCTGGACATTTCAGGGGTCATGTTGTCAGGTAATAAAGACATAGACAACATCATTGGAATTAAATGGCTACAGACATGTATTTATTACCAGACTGTTTGCCAGTTTTTAAGTCAGGTGATATGAGCAAAGGCAGGATTTTCCAGGAGACCTTGTTATGCATCAGTTGCCTAATCTTATCAAGTGGCAGAATATTCGATAACCTAATTCAACATCACACCAAGGGCCCATTATCATCCATAACACTAGTTCAACACAGTTCACATATAATTTACCTTACAAACTCTCCTGGGGTTACCTGCTTTGTGGGAGGACTGACCAATCAGTCTCAACTTCCCTATGTCTACCTGGGTGTCCCTTGCTAATCCTTCTTTCTGCTAAGCAGATCTTCTTACATAATTTGTTGTCCTATTCTTAAGTCTGCATAAAAAGCTGCTTATCCCTTTAATCAACAAATGAACCCCATCAACGTGATACATTACTGGCCATTTTCCTTGTATGCTGGGATCTGCTGAGTAAATTGCACCAGTCTCTGCCATGAGATTGCCCATAATAGTGTGCATTCTGTGTCTACCTCTCGCCTCTGTTCTGAGGCTTATGGCTCTACACCATTCCAACCTCTGAACTACATGAGACCACGTAAAATGTGCCTGTGGCAGCAGTCCCCTATCCTTAATAAGTGTGGGGTGTCTCTTTTAGAGACTAATTCGCAACCCTTGACTCTCTTTTTTAGTACCGCACCTTACTCCAATAGAGCTCTGGAGGAGTATATCCTTAACTTGTAATGACTGCACCCTAAGTGTTTTGACAAAATGAAGTTACAGCCTCACATTTCAAACAAATGTTAATATCTACGGAGCCATAAGGATCACTGAAGAAATGTAAATTGCAAACTATTCAGCTCAAAGAAATTTTTACAGTGGTAGTGTTCATTAGATTCTAGGTCTTAATCTGGATTTTCTAAGTTATAATAAATACAGTAAATATTAATGTTGTAATATGTTCTTTGTGATATTTTATAGACAACTGACAATATATCACTAACCACTGAAGTTTTACGCATCAACATTTTGTCATCAATCTGTGGGTTTTCATATGAGGCTAAGCAGTTATGTTTGTGTTACTTGGTTGTTGAGATATTCAGAAAAATATGAAAATTATGACATATAAATAAATAGCATGTAAATAAAAATTCATATTTCTTAAGAAGCACCAGACAAACATCAAATATCAGTGCAGTTATGTTGCCCATTATGTAAATTTTAAGATGAAATCTTTCAATAGCTTGTATGCAGCATGGTTTTGAATTATTAATGCAAATATGAACAGGATATATTAGGTGCCTAGAGGTGTCTGTAGGATGCAACTGCAGAAACACCTGGAGGCGTCTCTAGGCTGTAATGAGGTAAAATGGGTAAGCGAGGTGCATTTCTGATGGCAGAAAAATGGACCTTCTTTAACACTTCTACATGCTTGTTACAGTTGAATGCATTTCACTATGTCCCAACTTTTGCTTACCGGGGTCTGTCACAATGCCAATTGCCCCTTTGCCTCTTGCTTAGTCTTTGACCTGTCTACCCATATACTTAGCTCCTTCCTTGCTTGAAATTCTCACATCCTATGAATGTAGATTCATAGGATTCCCACCCTTACCATTTGGTTGCACTTGTTGTAACCATTTAAATGTTCCACAGAAGGGTGAAACGAAACAGACTCAAAAAAAGCTTACTTCATATTCAAAGTGAGACACTTCTGGCACCTTATCCCACTATTGCAGCTCTAATCGAGTATCTTCTATCTCAGCTCCTCAGATATCTCCTTGCCCATCCTTTTAACACACTTCTCACCTGCAAGGATTTTGTTGCCTCCACCCACCTCACTGCTTTGTGTAGCCAGCAGATAGCTGGCAGATGTGTAATCACCCTCTCCTTACTCCATTTGGCTTTTACCATTAGCAGGATGTATGCTCTCAGTTGTTTGACTGTTATGGGCCATGGCACTGGTCAACTTTGTGCTCTTCTCAATGCAATTTTGTAATCCCTTTTCTATGTCCTTCTTGTATTTATACTGAGGGAGTTAATCATTAGCTGCTATTTTCATGATTTCTCAAATCCCATAAATGCACAGGTACCTGCTCTGGTAGTAGCATTGCTTCCTGCGCCAGCCTCTTGAATCTGGACTGCTGTGAATGAAAAAGGGAATCAGCCAATGAGCGACCTAGCCTCTGTACATGTTGAGCTCTGACTGTTGCATTCCATTCTAATCAACAAGATGTAAAATGCCTCATAAGCATCCTCATAATCCCTTTTCCTCCCAGTTGGTTGTTCACCAGATACACTACTCCTGTGTTGTCTGAGCTGTGTTTGACTACTCTGCTATCTGTTGTCCCCAAAACAGCATAACCACTATTACTGGTAAGAACTCTAATTAAGTTACTGTCACCTGGTCCCTTAGCATTTCCCAGATTGTTGCCATCCTTGTACTGCTGACCCATTTTCCCTTAAATTATCCTGTAAAACCTATTCTTTCAGTTACATCAACAAATATCTCTGTCTCCTATTCCTTGCTACCTTTTTGTCATAAAGCTATCACATTAAATTCCTGAATAAATGCCAGCCATTTTCTATACCTCATTGCATGTCCCTTGTGACCCTGATAATATGATATGGCTTTGTACACACTGCCTCCTTAGTTGCTAACCTACTCATAAAGGATTGACCACTGGGATACCCTCTTCTGGGTATGATAAGCCAGGAATTAGTCTAAATTCCCCTGGTCGCATCTTCAGGACCAACTCTGCTCGAAAAGTTCTAATTATCTCTTTGGTCATGTTTGCCTTTACAATGTCTGGCACTTCCCTGTTTGATTTTAGATTGATTACACCCCCATCCAGTTTTGGAATCTTTGCTGGTATCCTGAATCTATGTGTAAATCCCTCCTGCAAGAATTGCACATTTGAATAAAGCTACCTGCCTCTTCATATAGTATATCATCCATTCACATAAGACATACTTTTTATTGGAGTTGGCATTGTTGGGGCCATACTTCTCAACTGTCCCTAATTTTCAGGGACGTCCCTGATTTTGACCCAAATTTTAGCTCTGTCCCTCTGAATCCCTCCTAAAACTACTGACTTTGGGCAGAAAGGTGGTGAATTACACAATGAATAATGACAATAATTAAGAGTTATACACTTCTTTTACTTCAGAAAAGGTGCATTAATTCATATGCTCTGATTCTCTCAATGTTTCAACTTAATGGCAGTAATATTTTAAAAGAGTCCCTGATTGTCCCTGAGTTTTTCTTGGCTTTTCCCTGATTCTGTTCAAATTTGTACCTGATTGGTTGAGAGGTCTGGTTGGGGCTATTACCTCTTTGACTCTGAAAAGGTGGAAGTCCACTGTATGCCATGTCCCCCTGACCTGAAGTAGGCTTTGGCTGAGTGGTTGGTCCTGCCATATGCTAAGCATTTGTAGAAAACTTGCAGTTAGAGCCATTTTGGCACCGACTGAAGTTAAATGCAAAATACTTAGCTGTTCTCCCTTCTGGTGTCCAAGGCTGAATCGCTTGCACCACATTAGCCCTTCCCTCCTTGACCTCTTCTCCATACTGGAAATGTCTGCTTCACGAGCAAGTCACAATCAGTCATGGCTATCTTACCTCCTGCCTCAATCCAGCAAAACAGCCCCAAATCAACATGTCTATGGTCTATTTGGATAAGCCTGTCTCATACACCTACAACCTTTGTCATGCCTTAACCATTTGCTGCACTTATGTGTGAATCTCATCACAGTTACATACATGGAAATGTGACCACATTTCAATCACAGGTTAGGGAGCTTCTTCCCCCCAGCATTTCCCCATAAATGGAGAATCCAGTTGTCTAATTCTCCCACACTTTTTACAATGTTTTCCTCCTTCACCCCACTAAATGCTCTGTATTCATCTCTTGATCCAACTCCCATCCATATCTTCTCTGTTTAATAGAGAGAAAACATTTACAAATTCCCCACTGGCTATTTGTTGCTTAACATTTTCAGTTAAATGGAACTTTTTCATTGTGACGACTCCAGGAAATTGTTGCTGTTTTGATGAGCGAGCAGAACTTTATTCTGTTCCCACCTACCTGAGACTCCTGCCCTGCTATGATCCCTTTGGTCTGATCTAATAATGTTGTGATCTCTTTTAAGATTGTCTCACTATCACTTTGCTGTGATTGCTCTCCCCTTTCCATACTTGCCATTCGGCTCCCCTTGCAAATGTCTCTACTGTCTGCTGCTACACTCAACATCCGATGAATCCTACTCAGTTTCCAGCTAGCCTCTATGCTTGCCCCTTGTGCATCTCGCATGAAGCTTTGTCTCGCATGTCTTTCCAAAGACATGCATCTGGAGCATTTCTCCCCGGGCCTCTGCTGAAAACAGGCTCTGTGGAACCTAGTCGGACTTTCCCAGTCAACAAATGATAAATAAATTTGTACTCTGCATTATCCTCCTTTATCAGTGGGCCCATCCCCAAGATCTGTGTCCCGCGACCCTCTAGACCTTCCTGTCTGTCTCCCACCTCCCGCTTTGCTCACTTGTTTGCTCCTTTCTTCCCCTTTTCCTTCTTTCTCTCCTAAATGCATTTGGTAGTGTTCCATCTTGGTCATAATAACCTTTTTTCAGTTAACCAGTCTACAAAACATTGCACTTCCTCTTCTCCTTGAGGCTTACCTTGCTCCTCCTCCTCCTACTGGAGATTACCATTTTCCTTCCTTTGTCTCATGTTGGGTTTCTTCTGTACTTCTGCTGTCACTTTTCCTGCTCTTGTTTTATCCCCCTCTGCTCATCTTCTTATTTACTGTTTGCTTGCTCGATAGTGAGGTTGGTCCTGCCATGTGCCTGACCCATTGTTTGTTGCATCAACTTTTCCCACCAGTCATTCCCTTTAGCACTAATGACTGAAGCTGACTTTGCAATTCACTCTTCACTGGTGATTTACTCCCTGCTTCTGAAACAATACAACAAAAATACAGTCATTTTCTTAACCCTTGTCAGTGCAGTGCTTAGGGTGACCCCCGTCAATCCATTAGTACTGTCTTTCTTCTACTTAACCTAATAGTTCAATTGCAGTATTCTGCTCCCTGTACTCCCTTTTTATACTACAGTCCTATAAATAATTCTTTTTTCACTTTTTTTTATGTGTGTATGTGTGTGTATGGGGGGGGGGGTCCTCGGACATCCTCTCAAAATGACAGAATGCTCACACCATTTGGTTAGGTCAGACAGGTAGTGACAGGTGCGTGAGATTGACAATTCCCAGGTAAGGGAATATTTCCTTTCCCCAGGGAATGTGCAATCTAGGAGTTATATAATTAGCAGGGAGTGCAGGAGTGCAGGGAGGCTTACCCTATCTGCAAAAACAATTGGTGTTGGTTTAGTCTGCTCCGAGATAATACCTGGAGCATGCACAGAATGTGTCAGCATTTGTCCAGTTGATGGTGTGACATTGATCTCCTGGGTGTCGACATTCTGTTGTTTTGACAGGATGTCTAAGATCCATATATTTACATATGTGTATATAGATATATATATATATATATATATATATATATATATATATATATATATATACATATATCTTTTGTAAAAAGAACGTCACTCAGTTTTTTCACGTCTCATTTTTATAACTTTTTTATAATTAGTCTATTTTTAATCATTATTACACACACACACACACACACACACACACACACACACACACACACACACACACACACACACACACACACACACACACACACACACACACACACACACACACACACACACACACACACACACATATATATATATATATGTGTGTGTGTGTGTGTGTGTGTGTGTGTGTGTGTGTGTGTGTGTGTGTGTGTGTGTGTGTGTGTGTGTGTGTGTGTGTGTGTGTGTGTCTATAATATCTGTGTCTTCTCAACTACCTCCCTGTCTCTATCCAAGACCTCCATCTCTGTGGTAAAAATCTGATTGTAATATCTCTCTCTAACTTTCATATTCTTTTTTGAAGCTTATGTCATTAACTATCCTCTCACTACCTTTTTTTATATGTACACACTTGGCTCACTTTCTTAACATTAACTCTTCTATCCCTTATCATATATACATGAATAAGAATTCTATATTTTTCTCATCCTAATCCCTTCTTTCACTTAATTTTATAAATTTTTATATGCATAAGAATATATGTGTAGAGAGAGAGAGAGAAGTTACTGTATTTATAAAATATACTATACTCAACTTTAGTCAAACACTCTCTTCTTGTTCCAATCTTTTTTTAATGTAGTTTACCTGTTTTACTTTTCCCAGGTAAAAAATTCACACCTGTACCTTCAGCTTCCTAGGTATATTGGTAGCGTGGACATACATAACTATGTTTTTTAATAGGGTAGAGTTCACCTCTCATGAGACTTGTTACCAAAGACTTGTGTGATGATGCTCCCCCACACCGCGTGCTCATGTCTATGAACGGGTCCCTTCCTCTAGCTTCAGAATTGCTGTATGCCCTTCTACTTCCTTATGTAGCTGGTTTAGAGATTCCTGTTGTGTTGTGTGTGCTTTTTTTAATATTTAGTTAATTATTTAATTAATTCTTATCTATATTTTTTGAGCTCCTTGTATCTATTTTTTTACCAAGCAGTAGGTTGCACTAAAGCCAACTCTTCTCTGCTGCCATTCAAAAGTGTGTCCCTATCTTCTCTCGCTCTCTCTTTTTATTTTTATTTTAGGTACAGAATAACCTGCTGGCTCTCATTATTTGTACCATGCAATGCATTAACTGTGGACTCCTCTCTGGGTTGTGGACTGTACAGCAACTTTCTGCTTCCCATATTCTGTGATATAACCTGCATGAAAGCACAAGGGAACCACGACTCAGCACAGATGTCGTTGTTGTGTTTCGGATTTTCCAGGTTAGGGGTCGCCACAGTGGAACTCTGGTCTGCTAATGATTGGCAGTAGATTTTCACAAACGCTGAGGTGCCAGCTCGACGTTCAACCTTCAATGAAGGCACGCCCATTTACGCATGTCTTTCGAATGCCCACCCAACCAAGGGGAGGACATGCAGACTCCGCACAGAAGGCACTCCCTGCACTCCAGCCGAGAATCGAACGGGAGAACCTCTTGCTGTGAGGCAACAATGTTACCGCTGCACCACCGAGTTGACTCAGCACAGATATGTATTATTATTTTTTAGAGCAAAGAGAAACAACATAATGCCTGATAATTTAAATAACAGCCCCAAACACATACACAAAAGGAGGCAGGACAAGACTCCTCCCTGCCCTAAAAAACACGGTGAACAACACCAGAGATATATATGGAAAAGAGGAATCATTGGAAGAGCATACACACAGACAGCACTCGGTCACATGTACACACAGCCCCAGCAGAGGCCTACATGACAACTCTACTGATCTAGATAAGATGACCCTGCCAGTCACCTGTTCTTTAGCTTCCCCTGCTGACCCCAATCAGAAGGAAAGGCAAGAAACCCAGGCCTATCTGCAACTAACTCACAATATGCTGCTGAACTCCTGCAATTTGTCAAATACTTTCCTGGGGATCTCAGCTATGAAAGAGGCTGATCATAGTAGGACATGACCTTTTATCAGTTCATCCTAATGACCTCTTTCTCCCACTCCAGCCCTCTACACCTTCCTAACCTATCCGTACCAGTCCCTGTTCCCACCCCCAAGACTCTGCTCTGGGCTATCCCAGCTCTGACAGGCTAAGTATGGCTGCTACTTCTTAGCCAGTTAGTATTATATCAGCCAAGATACTAAAGCCACAGGAAAAGCGAAACACTGGCCTGTTACTGTGTTTAAGTAAAGCCTATATGATTACTTTTTCTGCTCTTCTATATATCTTGTAATGGTGTGAAATGATGGCAGGCATATAAATTATTTACATCCTTCCTTAGTATTGCATCCTATGTGCCAGTTTCCCACAATTTGGTAAAAAAAAAAAAAAAAGGTTAAAAAGGTCTAATTTTTACTCAGCTACATGTCCACACAACTTGTCAGCTCAAATAAAGTATGTGAATTTCACAGCATATTGGGTATTTTTCATGTCATCAGGCTGTGTGTCAGGCACTGTTATACAAATGACTGTAATACCCGAGTTTCTACAATTAGGTTTAAATGTTTCATTTTTCTGAATAATCAGATTCTGAATTCACCTTACTCTAGCATTAAGAACTGTAATGAGAAACACATCATCTTATTTCAGGAACCAATCTAAGATGCTACCTACTGTATTTAACAAGAATTGTTTTTGCATCTGAAAAGAAATGTAGACAGGACATTATAAAAAAACATATTTATGGTGCAGACATAACTGGTGTGTTTGAAATGACTGCCTTCAGTGGGACCTACCTACATACTTTCAAAATTAGCAAGCATGAGTTAGACTATCTCTGTTCATCTCACATAGACTGATGTTGAAGAAAAAAATGCCAGTCATTCAGAACTCACTCAAACATAGTATGACTCAAAAATCTAAATTCTTACAAGTTCACTCCTGCTTCAACAATATGATCTGCTGTAGGGACTATCTTGTTACAGTTTGTTGTAAGTGTATATCTTTGTTAGTTTGTGAGAAACCCCTACAAAACTAAATGACGCAGAACTAATGATAGGTATCTCAGAAGCATGCTTGAAGACAGTCAGGGCTTATTTTACATAATGCTGACCCTTGTCCTTCAGGCAATAACATCCTTCAACAGTGATTCACTTTCATAGTGACGAGATCAGTAAATTATTGTCAGCACATCAAACGACTGGAGCAGGACACAACATTGTATCACACAGAGCAGGACTAAACATTGTATCACAGAGAGCAGGACTAAACATTGTATCACACTGAGCAGGACTAAACATTGTATCACACTTATTAGTCTTTCCCAGCTGATGTAAGCAGTAGTGAGGTCATTTCAGTGAGATCCAGTTACCTAAGGGATTTTAGTTAAATAAACCCTGCAAATGTTCTTTGTTTAACAGGTAAGCAAACTTGTGCTTTCTGGACACAATGGCAAGAGAAAATACAACATGTATGAATAATTTTAGTTTAACTAATTATCAAGCATGTTTTTTGGAATGAAGGAGGAATCCCATGCAAGTACAGGGAAAAGCACATATACACAGAAACACACATACACAGTGATCAGAGGGCAGGACTGAACCCTATACCCCGAATCAATGAAAGGGAGACCTTTCACTGAGCCACCATACTGCCCTTAGACCCACTAACCAACTGGAACCTTTTGATTATGTTTCTGGTTATCAGTTGCACTGGCAGTAGCTGGAGCAAGGGCAGGTAAGTAGGTACATATGAATATATTCAGGTCATACTTAGTACCATGTCCATCACATGTCTTCTTCATAGTCATTTGTTATGGAATTTGTAGGACCTAAACCAAGGGACTGCCCTGAAGAACAGCTTTAGCCGAAGGAGTCTTATCCATTTAGCAAAATGCAATGGTTAAATGTGATTTGATGAGTATGTAATCATTTCAACTTCATGAAATAAATGCTGACATCCCACTTAACTTGACAGTTTTAGTTTTCTTAGAGTTTAATGCACCCTGTTTAGATTTCTCTTAGGACTGAGCTGGTATTCATTTCCCATATCGATCCTTTCTTCTTTTTCAAAAGGCACCTTCCTTGCAACAGCATATGTGCCACACCTAGACATGGAGACTTTATTGACCTTCTACTAATCTCACCAAATGATGTCCATCATCTCCCAGACCACAGAGAAGGTATGTGCCCCATAAATCAACCTCCTAACAACTCCTAAACTCAGAGCTCACTTGTATTTTCTATGGCTCCATGTTTAGACGTTTCAGTCAAGCACTAAGACAGGTCACTCTCTTCCACCATCCAGCAAGACCATGCTGTGTGCATGACTTTATCAAACTGTCTTCTAGCAAGCCTTCTAACAGATACGATGTAACTTGTTAAGCTGTAGCTGCAAGTTTATAAATCTATTTACTGTTACGGCTCTTACTACTTTCTCTGTTGAACTTTTAGTTTTTCTCCACCGTTTATGTAAAGATATTGCTGTAAGTGGTGTAAATTGTCCACCCTCATATCATATTCCCATATCTGTAAAGGTTTGTGCAACAGCACTGATTCAATGTGTGTGGTGTTTTTTTCTTTTCTCCACAGGTGTGCTACTGTGGAGTTAGTATATAATAAGGGTGGTGTGGGTGGTGCAGTGGGGTTTGCCCCTCTGCAAAAATGCTTTTTGTGACATATTTGTTGTGTAGAATATTTTCAGTCAATTGTGATTCAGTCAAATGAGTTTTCAGTTACGTGTTTTCATTTTTTGCAGCCATTCATTTTTCTTTCAGTCAAATGCACATTCACTCAAATGATACAGAACCATATACGTATAAAATTGTTAAAATTTCAAGATATCGGGTGTAGGTGAAGGAAAACATTTGTGACTGTTGATCCTGATATTGTTGAAGAAATTGAAGAGTACTGTATTTGTGCTATGATCTTGACTCTCTGAAGTGCTAGACAGATGAAATGCTGGTCTAGCCTTTACTGCATGCCAAGCTACATGTATTTTCATGTTTCAGTACATCCTGGTTGGTGATAAGACATTAGCAGCAATCAGAGTCATAGCTATCTCATCTAGCACCTGACAGCATTCTCCAGTCTGGTACCTGTTAACTGTTGGTGGAGGAGCAAAAAAAAAAAAAAACTGTTCTGAAATGGCTGGCACTCATAATGCTCCTAACCTCAGGAGTCATCTAGGGCCCATTGCTGTACAAAACTGATTGATCAACATCTCCCACTTGCATCCCCTAACACTTTCTGCAACTGCCCCTTCACTCCACCCCAGCTATACTTCTGTTAACAGTTACCACTTCCCTCAAACAATGTATATTATACTTATTATTACCGCCCGTTTTATTTTAAATCAGTTTGTGTACATTGGTATTGTATATAGTTCTGATAAAAATATTGAATAAAGATACTGATGTAAAGAAAACTATAACTTTAGCTTTTCCATTTTCTCATGTTGCTTTTTGTTGGAAGCTGTGTACCATCTTCTTTTGCCATGCCACTGGACGACAGCAGAAGTATAGGACATAGGCAGGTGATGGTGGGAATGGAAATGGAGATTAGCAAAGGCAGAAAGGAGAATAGGTCAAAATAAAAAAATAAACACTTTTTAAGAAGTGTATCCTTCACTTATATTGTCAGTCATGCCATTCCTTTTCCTGCTTGTCATAGCTCTGCATATGAAGTCCAGTGTCCATTCTCTTACACTTGATACCTTGCTGGTATGTTGTCTTACCTAGGAAGTCATCCAAAATTATAACCGCAGATTTATTTTGTTAATTCATTTATAAGATGTTTTATTACCTAGTTTGTATGTTACATTAATGTGATTTAGTTCCTGCTTGTATCATACGGTGTTTCCTTACATTGACTGACACCTGCCAACCCTCAAGTGTTTCTTCAGATTCTCATTCAGTTTACACCAGTGTTCCAGCTAGTCTGTTCTACTATAAATGTTATGTTACTGGCAAACAGTGCCACATTGTCTACAACATTCTTTGATATGTCTCCAATGAAGCACAGAGCTTGGCCAGTCTCAATAATAGCCACAGTAACATTCCACTAATTGTTCTTTGGAATAACAACTGTTCACCACTTCCCTTGGACATCTTACAGCCAATCATTTACATACTCTGGACAGTACTACATGGTCCACTTTTCATATTCCACACATTAGTATTTATGCTGCAAAAACATTTTAAATTCAGAACCATGGCCAGTTCCTACACATTACAGATTAAAAAGAAGCCCATTCAGGCTATGGCCATGCACTGTGCTTTTAGCAGTATTTAACATATAATCAAGCATACAGCATTCCTTGTACCCAATGTGATATAGAGTAGGGTAGTATGTTACCCCTTGGTTTCTCCTGGATTTGCCTTGTATAACAGATCAGTTGTAACTGAAACATATTTAAAATTTATTTAGCAAATTATTTTTGCTAATGTTTCATAGCAGCTTTATATAATACATTACATGCTGGTATACATGTTCTTTGTTTAACTTTATCAATGTTGGACTATTTGAGTACATGAAGAATTATTATATGGTAGAACAGACTAATGATACCTTGATCTGTAATATACATGTGTGCTTACTCTGTTTTTTTTTTTGTTTTTTTTTTTCTTAATGAATGCATGTTTAGGAAACCCTCCAAATATTCTGGGAGAAACAGTGACTCCTGCAGGAAACTAAGAAAAGCTACATACACAATTCACTACTTGAAAATAAAAACATAACCCCACCATATGTGAATAACAGTTTACTATAGCAATAACCCACGCCTGGGTGTGGGTAATGCTGGATTTACCCACGGTTGGCGTGGTTTGGTCCCGAGGCCCGAGGACCAAACAAAGCCAACCGTGGTAATACAGCATTACCACACCCAGAAGTGGGTTATTGCTATTATACCATGACATTATTTAAGAAAAGAAACTATTACTTTTCTTAAATAATGGCATAGTATAATGCCTGTTTACTGCCCTTCCGCAGATGTCTGGCATCCGCGGCAGTTCTGATGTACTGCGTCTGCGCAGTACATCAGAGCTGTGGGCAAAAGCAATGGAGAAAGCAAGATCTCTGTTGCTTTTTTTTTTACTGTTTCGCTATGTTAAATGGGTTTAACATAGTGAGACAGCTTTAAAATAAGCAACGGAGATGTCCGTTGCTTATTTTAAAACTGTCTCGCTATGTTAAACCCATTTAACATAAACAGTAAAAAAGCAATGGAGATCTTGCTTTCTCCGTTGCTTTTTTTTTAAAACCTGTCTCGCTATGTTAAATGGGTTTAGCATAGCGAGACAGCTTTAAAATAAGCAATGGAGATCTCCGTTGCTTATTTTAAAGCTGTCTCGTTATGTTAAACCCATTTAACATAGCGAGACAGTGTTTTAAAAGTAGAGTTATACTAATGGAAAAAAGTCCGGGCGACCGGACCTTTCTCCATTAGTATAACTCGATTTACAATGTGCACGCTGGCCAATCAGCGTGCACGTTTTGGGGGGGTCATGGTATAATACTTATTTTGAACCTTAATGCACTTGTCCCAAGGCTAATCAACTTTAGTAATTTCTTTCAAATGTATAATGTAAAGCAAATATATATTTTCCAAATCATCACCATTTCAAAATGCAAATCAGACAAGCTTACCAACATTTCTTCATCTTTTGCTATTGTGGATAAGGTAACATAGTTTTTTTCTCAAAATAGAAACTGCATAGTTTATGTCTATCCTTCATTTGCATGAGTCAGTCCCCACAGTCTTTGATGTCTTTCTTTCTTGACAGCCTACCTCGTTTGTAGATTTTACTTAGTATTACTTAAATTAATAAAACAATATATTGGCTTTAAATAACAGCTACATCCCAAACACTGCATTTTCTATTCCCAGATAATGTTTTCCTCCCTACAAACTAGTCTTTATACGGTTACGTACAAAAATAGTATGGATTATATGTTTTTTGCTTTCTATGCCATTTCTGTGCTAACCAGCTTCCTTATTGCATACCATGTTGGGTTTGAATATAATCTGATGATACTTTAAGAAATTGTCAGCTTGGCTTTTACATCTTCTTACCCATCACATTTTTAAGATTTTGGGCAAAGGAATATCTTGCATAGCAATATGTGTGGTCTGTTTGTTCTTCTCCACCCACTGAGATCATAAAGCTATCGAGTCTACAGGATTTTGTGTCTGTCTTGCTGTGGATGGCCACAGCTGCTTTCTTTCACTTCCTTTGGACCACAAACTTACTTAGCCTGTGGGAATTCATATCCACTTTACTTTGTAGTGTCTGAATGAAAAAATCTGAAGCCAGTTAGAGAAACAGAATAACTTGAGAAGCTACCTAATTTCTGCTTTGTCAAAAAAAATGAAGAATGTTTTACAAAGGAAGATGAAACTGTTCTTTATAATGTGTTTGAATCATGTCAGAGAAGTAAACTGACAGAGTGAATAGTTTCCTGTATTATGTAACACAAGCAATACAATATTTAAAAAGGCAAACTACAGAGTCCCACTGGAAGAACATTTTAAGCACTCTGTCCTGAAATGTGGCAGAAATTCTGCGATCGTCTGTTCCAAGTAAATGCAAAGAAGACATGGCATAAAACAGCATGGCTGGATATCTCATATTTTGAGCCCACACACTGCATTATGAAAGCAACAAAAAGCAACCAAACATTATGGGTCAAACTGAGCGAAATAGAAATTAGTAACAGCTGTTTAGAGTGCAGCAGAGATAGTAGTATAGCACAGAATATCTAGAGATGAAAAACATGTTTTTTCAGGTTCTGATCACAGCAGTCCTTTAAATGCAATGTGACATAATAATGCATAAAGTGTTTTAATGGATGTAGCATGGAGCATTATTTGCACAGTAAATGACTTGTCTAGCATATTACTAAACTCAATGAACAGCTGAAATATATATATATATATATATATATATATATATATATATATATATATATATATATATGTCCGTCTGTGTATGATTAGTTACAAGCCGACTCTGAACTAAAGTAAGGAGTAGGGCTCCAATTTCACCCAACAACAATTCCTCTCTGTCCAGTGTCACCTATATAATTATTGATTAATACATTATTCTGTTCCTAACCAACTGATATCAAAGCAATATCAAACTTATCCTCTCTCTATTCTAGTAGTACAAAACGTGCTCTACATTTCTCGATTTCTTTCTGATTTGTCTGCTTCCACTTCTAGAAAAAAACAACAGAACCATCATATAATTGCAGCTGTAAATGCTTACTTTCTTCCCATTAAATCAGCAGTATTATTGATGGATTATATTCACTTAGAACAAAAAACATTTGCAACAGTCACAGCTAGTCAGTCCAGACTCATTCAATGCCACTTAACAGTAGATGTGACAAAGGTTTTAATTATATAACATTCTCCATCTCTCCTACAACCCACTGACACAAACCATTCAAACTTTCCAAACCAAAATTATACTTTACAGCTAATAGCATACGCAGGCACATATACTTATAGCACAGTCATCCAACATAAAACTCAGAATACAAGTTTTTATATATGCTAGACTATTATTAAATTAATAAAGTCAATAGTAATTAATAGTAACCCTGGCAGCACTGCAGTTACACACAATACTCAAAACGGTGTTCTATCACTGAACTGTAGAAAGTCTCTCATATGTCAGTAGAATCATTAATCTAGAAAGTAGCTATCATAAGTGTCTCTCTGTTGAAGTATGTCATTGTCAGTAACAAGCCTGACTTACTAGAATCTTGTTTTATACAGGAAAAGTCTGACAAAGAGGTCTTAACACCAACATCTCACAATTAACCCCCTCCCCCACTTCCTTTTTACTTAACTCTCATCATATATTCCCCAATGATCATACATGCCTGCAGCTAGGTGGAAACATGGTGATGCTTATTAAACTACATTTTCAAGCTACCTTAATAGGCTCTCCCAAGTACAGGGAAGAAAAAACTCCTAAATGGATTATTGCCCTTTCACATCTAGGAAAGGGTGCAAAACTTTAGATGTGCATTGTGTGCATCCCTTTTTCTTCTTTTGTAGAAATATTTGATAACTTTCTGTAAACTATCTCCTATTGGAATAGCAACAATAAACAACACCGATTTGTTGACCAAGTAGGCCCACTGGACACACAGTTCCTTTTCAGTGGTAACTTGGGAGCAATTTCTGGTTAAATGACTTTCTCAAGGTCACACAGTAGGCACATGAGGGATGAGAGAATTAAACCCTTTACCACAGGAACTACAGCTCATAGCCTTAACCCTCTGTGTCACCCAGCAGGAAACAGAGTGTTATGTAGATTAGATAGGTTACCCAAAAATAATAGCTTATACTTGTTCTAGTGTAGAAAGACCAATTTAAAATGTGATAGAGTTTTCTTACTTATTTCATAATGTTGGCACATTTGTAAAGCTATGTTTAAGCTCGGTTAACTCTGCAATATATGTACTCCCTGTAGCCTGAGAATGTGCAACCTTTTTAATGTAAAACAAAAGACAGAAAAAAAGGGGATGAAAGGAAGATAAATGTAAGAAACTTGCAACTGGAATATAACATGTAAACTCTTGCTTTTCCTTTATCCAGGAGGAACTAATTGCTTGTATATAATCAAGTCATTCACATTTGAAGTCTGTCATAGTAAATAGCAAACCTAACTTACTAGAATCCTATTTGTTTAGGAAACCCCTGACACAGTGACCTTAAAGAAACACCTCTTAATAAAAACGGACCCTCACCTCCTTTCTAATATATTTCTGACCGTATGATCAGTGTTTGAAGACTGGAAGAAAAAGAGGCATAAAAATAAGACCCTTCAAATGAAGCAGTCATTAGCATTTAAACGAGAAACGTTTCCCACTGACTATGGGAAAACCTCTTTGCTTTCTAGTTAATCTGTCTTCTATAGTATAAAAAAGGACTAATGCAATTTGATATAATGTAGTCATACCTATTTTTGTGGGAACAAATGCAGAGCTGTACATACCTAGAACCGAATCCAATGAAAAGTCACTAGCCTAGGGTGTGCTGATACATCTGTGAGACTTGCTGTTTGAATTCTGCCTTGTACATTTTAGAAACTTAGAAGAGTGAGGGTTCAGCACTCTTTAAGCTTGAATCAGTTAGATTTATTTATTTAGGTTAGTTAAATTTCTTCTTTAAACAATCATGTTGTAAAACTATTTTTGTATATTGTCTGCGTGGTGTCTGACCTTTGCATATTTAATATGTATTAGCGCTGTCTTTATTTTTTAAGTAAAGGTTTATTTATTCACTTTTCAAATCTTGTGACCGGTATTTAATATTTATTTAAGCATTACTATTTATTAACTAAGAAGAGGGCATTACTTAGCATTGTAGGTTGGCAAAACTATGGTATCCTTCGCTGAAATGGCTGAATTGCTTGAACATACTATCCTTGAGGCATTAATTTTTATAATTTATATTTAACTAAACCGAGTGGTCAGTCAACTGGTTTGTTCAAGTCCTTAGTCATATCTAGGGTGATGGCAGTACTACTGTGGCAGGAAGAAAGCTGTGGTGAATTTAAGGATTCTACCAGCCTTCCTGAGAATTTATGTGCTTGAAAGACCACAGTCCACCATCAGAACACTCTTACAGCAAGAGCAAAGCTTTTGGGTAACACCCTTTCTCAATGCTAAGAGAGAATACATGGAATACATCACATATAAATAAGAGAGAAGGAGCATCATGTGACTACAGCCAACAAATCACAGGACACTCTTAATTAAAAGACTAAAATCAAAAAACATACTATAAAACATGCTTATGAAAAATTCATAAAAAAAAAATTCATAAATGTTGCTGTTGTATTCTTACTAGGACAGGTTTAATACTTACTAAATTATTAAGACCAGGCTTAAGGTCTGCACACAACCTAATAATCCACTCATACTCTTTATTTTCAAGACTCAAAAGGTTTGCTGTTGCTGTAATAAAGTGTGTTCTGACCGTGGACTGTGGTCTTTTGAGTTGCCTTGGTGTTCTCCAGTTACCATTGTATCAGATGTTTTTTGAATTTATGTGCTTGGAAATATATATATATTTTTTTTGAAAAGCAGTTACTGTAGGTATCGGGCACTGCCTGACAATGTGGTTCACAAAGAAAGACAGAAGGGTAAGAAACGGGTCGGGCTGACAGGCCAAAGGCTTATCTCTGTCAGTGGTCTGTGTATACTCCTGGTATGGGTGTAGATGTTGGAAGCCCATTCACAGGATAGCAATGCATATTCCCTTTATACTCTTTGGGCCTATTTGCATTTAAGTGTATTGATTATTGTGCACTTTTCTTTTTTCAAGATGTTGTGTACCAGTGGTGCCCACTCGAGAGATCATCCCTCTAGTGGTTAGCAAACCTATTTGGGGCAGTGGAATGGGCCTGTAGTCCTTCACCCTCACATACCCAGGTGTGTCACATATTGGTGGCCAAGTGATGTTATCTATTATAATACTATGCAAGTGGCGGTGCTGCGGTAGCATTGTCGCCTCACAGTAAGACGCTGTCCGGTTCGATTCTCAGCTAGAGCGTCTTCTACGTGGAGACATGCGTGAATGGGCGTACCTTCATTGAAGGTAGTGCATCAGGGCTGGTAACGTGGCACGTAAAAATCAACTACCAATCATTAGCGGACTGGAGTTCTGCTGTGGCGACCCCTAACCGGGAAAAGACGAAAGACACAATCATAATATATCACAACCAGTCAGTGGCCCATCTAGGTGTACAAAGCTGTAGGAGCTCATTCTCTATTAGGCACCCTTCTTATATACTTCTCTATATCAAGTAAAATTGCTTCACTTTACCAAGCTCAGTCACTGGTTACTGTTTACTTATTTTCATAAATGCTGAAGAATTCTCATTAGAAGATAAAAACTGAAAACACTTACAGAATTTTAGTTTTAATAAGGTTGTTCAATCTTTCATATTCCATGTGTTTTTGCTGTAGTGTTTTTTTTTGTGTGTGTTGCGTCTTTTTTTAATGCTAGATGCTAACTGTAGATTTTTCTAGAACATCTCCATAAGTTACACCATGTATTACTCCAGGGGTGAAACTTTACATATTTATTTTCAGTAATTTCACTCTAATCTATTGACAGCCATTTTATATATTTACCACTCTCAACCTAGTGGCATAGGAACATGAGGGTGCTAGATCTGTATTTATAAGCTAGCATAATATCGAGATAGGACTAATGTTCCTCATTACCATCTCATGTTACTCTTCTCCAAGCAGCTGTGACAGGTTGACTTCACTATGGCCTTCTTGTAGTGATTTGAAAAATGAGGTGTTGTTATCTGATCATCAGATGCATAATAGTTTCCATTCTGGACTATTCCTATATTTTATTAAAGGAGAATCACACACAAAAACTGAAAAAACAATGTTTTTCAGCATATCTTGTTCTTTTTTCTGCATTACTAATGTCTCTGTGTCAAAGTAAGTGGTTATTATTATTTTTCTAATTTGTTATATTCCAAAATGCACTGAAAGGTGGCTGTCAGGGGTAGCATGACTTTGTTTTACAGTTGGGTAGCATGATTTTGTTTTACAGTCAATACCTGCACCTTCCTGATGTCACTTTAGAGGGGCAGACATGTGAGAATCATTTACTGTGGTTTTCTCTCTCAACAGCTTACAACAGTTATGTGACTGCCTACTTTAGACTATCAGCATCAATCTGCATTTTTAATTACTTTGCTTCCTTTGATTTTGATTAGTGGCCATTTCTGCTACAGCAATTTAAGAAATGTTTGAATGACAGGCTTGAAAATACAGGTGAGTTAATTGTTTGTTTCAGAGAAACAAATATAGCTCAGTGTTGAAGTGTGAGAAATCTGACCCCTGTGATTAATAGGTGTTACTTGGGCTGAGTTGCATTCACAAATTTTAATATTGTAGCTAGAATCAGAGTATTAGATGTTAATCTTCCTTTCCCAACTCACTGACTTGTCTCAACAAAACACTGTGCAATGCAAAAATAATGTAAAAAACAACAGGAGAAACATGGACTTCTACAGAAAATACAGTGTAGAAAAATGCCTGAAATGAAGATATTGTATTTCTTTGTGGTACTTAGAGTTTGATTAAAGGGAAAGACAACTAATTTGTACGTAAATAAGTAAACTAAGTGTGACTTTATTTTTGCATCTGAAAACTAAGTTTGAATGCCTTGTTTTTTTTTTCAAGATCCGGGCTCCACTTTATCTGAGGTGATGCTGGCAATCTGTGACTGATAAGGCACATTTAAATTCCATCGTTTAAGAGCCATTATTTTTTTAATGTCTCTGTAGTTGGAATAAGTTATCTAACCTAATTACTCTACCTCTCTTAGTAGTCTTTGTGATGCAACATATAACAAGACAAATGCGGGAAAGAAAGTCAAACAGAAATAAGTTCAGACATGAAGCAAATGAATACTTATGATGCTTTTTCTGTATGTGACGCATGTAGTGTTGAATTGTAGGGAAGGAAATTCACTTTTTAGAAATAAAAACTTGGCATTTAGGTGGAGTTCTTCTTTAAGAAGAAAATAATCATTTAAACTAAACAGACTCGTTACCTTCACAGACTGTGGGCAAAATTCCTCATTAACTACCAGATGACATACAGCTAAACCCTGATCCCTGCAAGGCATCATATACAACAAAATTAGTAACAAGCTGTAAAAAATAAACTGTGATAAATCAACACTCGAAGTTACCAAAATTGACTAAAACATTGTAAAAAATCCTCTACAGTCTGGTAATAACACCTCCTCCTACTCTTCTCACAGGTTTACAGGTTCACAGGTCTATACTAGGCTAACAACCACCAGGGTCTTTACAAGCCTAGCCATGCAACCAAGCCCAGCTTTGTCCCATAGTTCCTTGGATGTCTATATGGTGGGGTATGTTAGTAAGGAGGTAAGTAAGGGTTATCGTTGGAGGTATATACTTGGAATCAATTTACTTCCTGTCGACCTCTGTCCATCAGAGATATGGGTGTCAGACCAGGGGTGAATATGTGATTTCCCATTCAATGATCAAGGTTTTGTTTCAAAAGGGTCAAGTCTGCTTTATATAGACAAGAAGCTTATTTCATAACACAGGGATCCTCTGAGACACATATCAGTTTCTCTCCAGCATATTCCATTTACATCACAGGCAAAGTTCATGTCCTCAGATCTAGTGTTTCTGGTGCTGTTTGTTTTGCGATGTGCAGGAGATCTGTCAGAGCTGGATCTGAAGAAAGCTTACATACAAGGCATAGACTGCCTCTCTGTAACCTGTAGGAGACTGAGTACAGATACAGGTCCTTAAGATGATCTGTGTATGACAGGATAGTCAAACCTGGATTATCCTGGTAATTCATTTTGACATTCCAAAAGTTGCATGTGCTTGATTAGGTAAATGTCAAAAGGAACATTGTACTCCATGGGTCTGACAAGGGTCTGAGTAGGGCGGTACTATAACTTCCTTGGAACTGGATGCCATACCATTGCTTATGAGCTGGGTGACATGATTTTGTTACTATCTTGGCTATGTGTTGGTCGAAGGCCAGACTACTGTCTACTTATGTTCCCAGATCCCTAACTACTCCGTCAACCATTAGTGGTTATTTAATCAATGGAGTAATTAGCTTGGGTGAACGATTTCCCAAAGTGCGCTATAACGCATTTTTTCACTTTGAGTTTTCAATTGCTTCTTGCAAAGAAATTACAAAACAACCTCATAGGAAACAGTTCCTGATGCTTATTGTGTGACACATGTTAGATCTCAGGATCTCTAAGGAGTGAAAATAATTTCCTTAGGAAAAAGTAAGCATCTATATGGTCAGAAAACCTCTGTCAAAAGCTAAAACTTCTAGTTCTGCTGGCTGAGATGGCCTAGCCCCTAAATTAATACAGCTGACTGTGTATTATCTAGGCATTCCCATCATCGTGTCTTCCCTGAAAAGAGGCTGCTAGCCTAGTGGGACTAACCTGGTCAACAAAAGATAAATAAATAAAATGATCTTTGTAAATAGGAGCATCAGGGAGGGTCAACTTCCAGCTTCAAGGAAAAAAGGGTATAGCCCCTTTACAAGTAGGGAAAAACTGTTAAATCTGATAACTGCAGGGCAATTGTCAAATTATACAGCAGCTAAAACAAAGACCAGTTAGTCCACAACTGACAATCCCCAACTAAGTTCTTCATATTTTGATAACCTCACAGCACTGCTGTTGAAATTGCATTTCTGTTAACAGCGAAGCGTTGCTTACAGCTGTTGATCTCATAACAGACATAGACAAAGAAGTTCGGGTTTGTTAGGTCTGTTCTAGGACCTGTCCATAATTTTAGAAATCCTAAGCAATAAATTATTGGTGACTGGACTGCAAAGCATCACACTAAAGTGGTTTAGTAGTTACGTGTTAGGCAGGAAAATCTAGTCAGATTCGGACAATAACATTTCAATGAGTTTTGGAGTACAAACACATTCCTTAGAGATCAATTCTAGGGTGTCTACTCTTCATCTTATATGTGATTTCTCTGTCCAGTCATTCTGTGTGCTTCTTCATGATACAGTGTGATATAGATGAAACTTCTATATGCAGCAGAGTCTTACGAAAAGGAAAAAAAACAAGTACAGGTGGATGTCTCTGCTCTTGGAAAATTACCAACCTTATACTTAATGCAAGCAAAACGACTCTGCTGTTCTCTGCAGAAATTACATAAAAAGTACCTACTTGCTAATACATACACTCAAAACAAAAAACAGAGATAACATTCCCTATGCAAATGAAAACCAAATAACTTGGGACCATATTGGATAACACATTCTTCTTAGAGGACCAGATCAATGTCATAGTTAAAAAAATACAATCAAATACTAGAAAGCCTTTACAACACCAGATGCCACCTTATCCAAAGTAATATAGCCAACATTATTTCTTCACTACTCCACTTTAGATTATTGTTTGGATGTATTTTCCACACTGTATTAGCTTCTAGGATCTAAAATTGGGCAATTTTACCAATAGTCAGTTGAATTTGTACTTAACTTGTTACCAAGAAAATATCACTGTGGCCTTCTACTTTCCTTTAATTGTTTAATGTTCAAGGAGAAACTAGACTATTACTTATTAAACAGTTTCTACAACTGCTCACACCCACATTCTCTCCTCTGCCGTGTCCTTGCATACAGTGGCATAATCCATCCAGGAGCTTAATATGAACCTGTAACTTCTGTTTTACAATAACTTGTAGTAACCCACATGGATATGCATTGTTTGGAAATTGTGAGGGTAACACACAGTACAAGTTCCCACCATGGTACAAAATACAAGCAGCCTTTATACATTCAAATACTTGTCACTTTTATCAAATTGTGCCTTTGTGATGGGTGGGGTGAGGCTTGCACACATGATACTTGTGTGTATTGTGCAATAAATTGGTATTCCATTTAGGATAAGCGTCAATGTTTTGCACCCACAGAGTGCCAAGATAGGATCTAGATCCCCCATGACCATGCACTGTAATAAATTAGTGATTGCATATGTATTTATTTATTTATACTTGTTTACCATAGTAGAACACCAATCCATATAGACCATTTTCAGGCTCAACCCTGAAGTAGCATGAAGAAAAACAAACATTTTATTTAGAAAGTGATACAGACAATTGATTAAGTAATGCAATACATTATTTACTGGTATGTACATACAAATAAACATTGATTGTGATAGCAAGACATCTGAGGATAAAAAAATGAAGCATGGAGAAAAAAATAGGGCCTTGGGGAGAATCAAATAATGCATATATTAATGAGAATACATCTATTGATAAATGTAATGGAGGGGTTGCTGCTATTCCTTTAGGTAGTATGACCAACAGTAAAATATTTGTAGTGGATTTCTTTGAAAATATGTCTCTTAAGCTGAGATCTGTATTTGAAATGAAACGTTAGATATTTTAGATTTTAGGTATGCTGGTAGCACTTCCCATAATGTATATCCTAGGAAGGAAAAGCTTTGCTGAGTACAGGTAAGGTTAATTCTGGGAATTTGTAGTGGGTCTGAGTGTGCCTGATTTCTGTGGTTGAAGACTGGGAATGTCACTGTAAGTATGTGTCAAATGGTAACAGTTTAAACAGTAATAACTAATAAAAGATAATCACTTTTTAACTTATTACATCTGAGTGACGCTTCCAGGTGCATCTGCAGTTATCTCCTACTGACACCTGTAGGGATCAAGTATTGCTTGTTTATATTTACATCAATAATTCCAAAACCCTGCTATGTACAAGGTTTTAAAAGATTTCATCTTAAAGCTTACACAATGGCAAACTCAGCTGCATTAATATTTGACATCTGTTTTTATCATATTAATTTATATAGATATAATGTTCACATTTATCTAAATATCTCAACAACCAAGTAACACAAACAGAACTCCTTAGCCTCATATGAAAGCTCTCAGCTACATGAGTAAAATGCTAACAATATGTGTGTAACTTGAGTGGTTGCAGAGATACTGTAAGTTGTTTACAAGATATTACAAATATAATAGTTGCTGTGTTTACTGTGACTTACAAAATGTGGTTTAAGACATAGAATATAAAGAATATTACCACTATAAAAATAGTTTGTGCTGAAGAGCTTGCCATTTATACTTCTTTCATAACCTGCCTGCAGAGTTGGGCCTCATAACACCCCTGGGTTGGTGTTAATTACACATTAACACACACCCTCTCCAGCATTATTACTTACTTATTTATTTATTCATTTATTCACATTTGATTACCAGGAAAGTCCAACTGGGTAGGAGCCCATTTTCAGTGCAGGCTTGAGGAAAAAATCTCCAAAGTATTACAAATATTTTATGAACAATAATTTTTACAGTCTTTAAAAATTATTCAAAAAACAAATATAGTTTAAATAATTATACCAAATTAGGCATAATATGAAAATATTGGTTAAGAATAGATACAAGCTATATGACAATAATAATAGAGAAATTTTAGCCAGTTTATAGAGAAATTAAAGGTAAGTTATTGTAATACAAGCAGGAATTGCAATATGCAGTGAGAGAAAAGCAGGCTTATTGTATATTTAGAGAGAAAGCCAGGTGACAGAAATTGATAGAAATAAGGAAGTCAGTGAAGAAGAGACAGTAAGGAGATGCATGATATGAATAGTTATTTCTTCACATTTAGGGATATAGTTTATCCTGGTGTTGAGAAAGAACAGAAACTTCTTTTGGCTAGGAAGTCTTTCAGAATAGTTTTGAAGGATGGGAGAGATGGTATTGACCTGATGGATAGTGATAAGGAGTTCCAGGCCTTAGCAACATGGTACAAGTACACATAATGCCCAGGAGTTATTGTTATTCTCCTTAAGAATCTGCATCCAAAATCCCAGTTTCTCCTTGATCTGCATCCAAAATCCCAGTCTCTCCTCATTTGCTGAGCATTCCCCCCATTTCATCATCATTCCTTTCTACTTTGAATTATAGCTTTCTGCTTGTGATATGTATAGAAGCCTTAACTGTGTCACTCTGAAATATCCCTTCCAATCAAGCAATCCCAAATCACCTTGTTCTAGTGGAAGGATCAACTTATCCCACTTGATTGTTGCCCTCTTTCCTTCCCAGATTAAATACTCCAACTCTTTATTAATTGCTATCTACAGCTTCTCTTCTGGTTGATAAAACTATGCTTGACCTGCATATAAAATTAAAGGGGCTAACATTTTTTTCACTGCTTGTATCTTGCTATCCAGATCCATAAAACAGAGCTTCCAATTTTGCAGTTTTTGTATTATCTTTTGTTTAGTCTTTTCCCCACATATCCTTAGCTGTCATAACATAATCCTTTTAGCCCATATTTCTAAGTACTTCATTTTAGCATGTCCCCATAAATATGAGTATTGCTGAACCAGTTCATGTGTGGGTATATAATTACAACTATTGTCTTTGGTGTATCTTCATTAATTTTGTATCCCAAAAAGACTTGAAACTGTCTTAAAATGTTCCACAACACCACAATGGCATTTTCTTGTTTTAAAAGGTATAAAATAATATCATCTGCAAATAAAGCCAATTTATCTTGGGTCTTTACCATATTTATGTATTACAACCATCACAGCTTTCTTCCAGGATGTTGGTACTTCTCCTTTAAAATTTCTCTTAAACAAAGCCTTCCAGATCTTTTTCACTTTCTTCCCTCCAAGCTTCCAAACTTCTATAGGAACACCATCTATTCCTGGAGATTTTCCTGTAGATTGGTTGTACATCACCATTTTTATCTCATCTCTTCCAATCCTAACTATTAGTAACTGAGCCTAACCTACCTCTAACCTTTCCATACTTAGTTCTTCCATAAACATTTTAATTTGTACTTTTTATTTTATGTTCACACTTCTCTGCTCTATACAGGTTTTCATAAAATTTCTGAAATATTTCTAAAACCTCTACAAGATCTTTGGTTATTTTCCTTGTTATAGTCTCCCTTACCTTGGCAACAATCCTTTCTATATTCTGTTGCCTGAGCCATTGTGCTAAAAGCTTTTGTGCTCCAGTGTTATTATCAAAAAACAGTTGTTTAACAGCAATCTTCCTATTACAATTACAAATATACCAGTATTATATTTTCCCCTCTTCTATCAGTATTGGAGCTCCTCTGATAATTACAGTTACTAGCTATTATTGCCTTTGTTTTATCTTCATAAATTTTGTATTGTGAAAAGACTTGGAACTGTGTTAGAATTTTCCACAACATTGAGATATCATTTTCTAGTTGTGTCAGGTATAAAATAATATCATCTGCAAATAAAGCCAACTTTTCTTGATTACCACACCAATTATATCCTTGAATTTCTGAGCTCTTTGTTTTCTTTCCTCATCTTTCTAAATATAACATAAATTACAAAGAGGACACCCTTGCCTGGTTCCTCTGCTCAAACAGAACTTATCAGAGAGGACCTCCCCCCATTCCACTTTAAGTTTCTCCTCCAATCCCTCACATATCCTCCTAAACAACATCAGGAATTCAGAAAATTGCAGCTTCAATGTATCAAGGCCCAACAACAACAGTAGTATTTTCTTACATCTGCTCCCCTCTGAGTCACCATTGTTTTATTAATGCTGTCATTTGTTTGCCTACCCTCAGCAAGACCACATTGATCCATATCTATCAGTTTTGACATCCCCTTTGCCATTCTTTTAGTCATTATAGACATAAACACTTTATACTCATGGTTTAGAATTGAAATAGTACTATATGAAGTTGTATCTGATGGGTCTTTATCATCTTTAGGTATTACAGTCACCACAGTTTTCTTTCAGGATGTTGGCGCTTCTCTTCCTTTTAAAATACTATTACATGAGGCCTTCCAGATCAATATCACTTTCTTCCCTCCTAGCTTCCAAACTTCTACAGGAATACCATCTATTCATAGAGATTTTCCTGTAGATTGGTTATACATCACCATTTTTATCTCATCTCTTCCTATCCTAGCTGTTGGTAATTGAGCCTAATCTACCTTTAACCTTGGGATATTTAGTTCTTCCATATAGATTTTCATTTGCACTTTGTCTTTATTTCCACATTTCTCTGCTTTATACAGATTTTTATAAAATTCCCAAAATATGTCTAATACCTGTACATAATCTCTGGTTATTTTCCTTATTATAGGCTCCCTTAGATTGGCAACAGCCCTTTCTACTTTCTATTGCCTAAGCCATTGTGCTAAAAGCTTTTGTGCTCTGGAGTTATTATCAAAAAACAGTTGCTTAACAGCAATCTTTTTATTACTATTACAGATCTACCATTATTATCTTTCTTCCTTTTTCTATCAGTATCGGAGCTCCTCTTGTAATTAATATAAGTTCTTCCTGTTTCTTTTGTCCTAGATATTCTACTGGATAACCATCCTGAAATCATTTATCAGATTCACATGCTCAGTTCTTTCCAAACGCGTCTGCTGTAGCATAGGTATTTGCAATCTGAATTTTTAATATAGTTCACTACTCTTTCATTTTTGTATATATTTGTGAGACCATTCACATTTAAAGATGATATGGAAAGTGCTGTCATTATGATAATATGTCATTATTCCTACTTGTTACGTGTAACAGCTTTTTTAATGTCTTGTTTCGGCTTTGTATTACACGTATACACCAATGTGTGGCAGGTTGATCTTTTATACAGTTGTTTTTTTGTCATATCCATTTGAATTTATATCACATCTTACAATAATTTTTTGTTTTAATAAAAGCCTTCAGAAAAAAACACCCCCTAGAAAACCCACATAAACTATTAACTTAATACAAACACATAAAACTATGTACACCTTCAAATAATGAAATTTAACCGTCCTAATAGAAACAATGGTCCCAAATTGAGAGCCACACTCATAGCCTTGACATGACCTATAATAAAGGTTATCTATGTTAAGATGCATGGTACGACCTGTGCTTCTACTTACACTAAATGCTGTCTGTTTTTGTCTTATCTTTATTCCTCTTCCAGATGTAGAACGCTTTAATGCTTCCAGAAAACATTATCTCCTAGCCACTGAAAGAAAGAAGTATTCTGTTCTTTCTATCCTTATCAGATCGTCTCTACAGAAACACGAGAACCAGCTGCCTTCCAGTTCAAGCTTTTCATGTTGCACTGTGAACATTTATTTTCCTAGAGTAAAACTTTTCATTACATTCAGTGTTCTTTTATTTACTTGCTTCCCCTTAAATCTTGTCATTAGATCAACCAAAGCCAAGGGCCTTAATGCAGTCATTCCCTTATATAAATTAAGAAACAGCATATCAGCTTTATTCATATCATGTTCTTTTGCCCTGGATTTCTTCTCTTTTTACATTGCAGTGCCTACATTTCTTAAAACTGAACAAGAAGAAGGAAAGAAGAAGTGAAAAAATGGACATCTGTTTACTTTAGTATCCCTATTACATAAAAAAATTGAAAAAGTTTTACTTTATAACATACAGCATATGTCATGTTTTATAAAAATAGTATTAAGAACTAAAATTGTTTCACGTGCAGTTACCTCCTTCCTTCCTCTTGTCCTCTCCTTAATGTTCTTCCAAACATTAATGACATAAAGTAGGGCATATGCTTTGGAGTCCCCTAAAAGTTTAATGTTGTGCCTTGTTGTGTCTTTCGGCTTTTTCCTGGTTAGGGATTGCCACAGCGGAACTCCGGTCCGCTAATGATTGGCAGTTGATTTTTACATACCGGCTTGCCAGGCCTGACGCACAACCTTCAATGAAGGTACGCCCATTCACGCATGTCTCCACGCAGAAGACGCTCTAGCTGAGAATCGAACTGGATAGCATCTTACTGTGAGGCGACAATGCTACCGCAGCACCACCACCGCGGGTAGTCCCCTAAAAGTTTAATAAAGTAAAAAAAAAATCCAATATTTCTAGGTTTTCTTGTTTTTGCAAATATTCACAAATGTAAATGATGCTTCGTAATCCCACATTATTCATTAATTTCTGAGTAGCTGGTTTTCTTCCTGTTGATCTCCATCTCCCAAACCTAATCTCTAGTTGATTTCCAACATGCTCCTGGTTCTTCTAATCAACTCCTGTGCTTCTTCTGTCTCTCAAGCATTTTCTCTTGGAACACTTGAAAATGTTTCACTAGTATAGTCTCATTTTTCCCTTTTGTGATTGATTTTCTTTCAGATTCTCTGAATTAAAAGTTTAATAAAGCCAAAAAAGTCCAATATTTCTAGGTTTTCTTGTTTTTGCAATATTCACAAATGTAACTGATGCTTTGTAATCCCACATTATTCATTAATTTCTGAGTAGCTGATTTTCTTCCTGTTGATCTCCATCTCCCAAACCTACTCTCTAGTTGATTTCCAACATGCTCCTGGTTCTTCTAGTCAACTCCTGTGCTTTTTCTGTCTGTCAAGCATTTTCCCTTGGAACACTTGAAAATGTTTCACTAGCATAGTCTCATTTTTCCCTTTTGTGATTGATTTTCTTTCAGATTCTCTGAATTTCTTTTTTTGCTGGCATCCAGGTAGTGCAATTACTAGCCAGTAACTGAACTTTACCCAAAAAGACACATTTACTGGTTCTCTTTTCTGAGTTTCAGATTTCACACTGAGAGAGCTGAAATTAAGCTGTTACTCAGTGTGCAGCCATCTTGGAAGTCTCTCCATGGCAGGGCCATTATTGAGGATGGACATTACTTTAGCTGTTCCCAACACTTCTGGTATGTATCCAGTGGAGAGGCTATGGCTGAATTGCTTAAGAAGGAAGTCAGTTAGGGATACCTCGTGCTGACCATGAAACAGCTCAATATGTTGACTGGTAATATTGTACTTGTTTACTATAAAACCTTTACCCCACTCCTTGCTTTCTTCAGCTAGAGAAGTTCAGTCTTACGGGAGCTGACCTGTTAATTGTCTTGTATTCTTTTCTGAGGCAAAGGTACTCTGCTATTTAGACCTGTAGCTTGCCCATTGCCAGGGTTCCTGATTCCAGGCACAGCTTTGCAAATTAAAATGAATTAGATCTCATATCTCAGTTGAACTCAGATAAAAGCTGAGAGTGCAGCTGATGAGATTAATTCACCCTAGTCTCTGTTACCATATCACACTTTCATTAACTTAGAATAGAAGTAGTGAAAAGTATTGTGAAGCTTGAGAATTCTCAATGAAAATGTAGTGATTGGTTTGCAGTGGCTTTTACACATTTCTTTCCTACATAGGTGTTATGTAACTTACATGGTTTGTAAAAAGTTCTTCCAGAAATATAAAGAAATAGCTGAGATAACACAATGCTTTAAATACTGATTTTTTCAAGGCCTGCCTTTCTCTCTACTTCCTTTGTTGAGTCAGGCAGCATATTATATTTCATGGCTTGCAAAGCTCAGTTAATAAATAAAGTTGCTGCCAGTGATTATCAGGCCTCTTCATCTTCAGACAATAAAAGGCTTAATAGATTAATTGTCCCAAAGAGGGAATGAATACAAATACAAGTGACAGTACACAGTAAAGAAGCTGATAATTTTTAGTCTGAATACCTTTAAGACACCAATGGTGTGAAAGAATAAAAAAGCTACAGGTATTGTGTTATTTTATTTTCCTTAGCAAAAAAACAAAAACAAAAAAAAAAAGATTTAAACATAATAAATGAAATTCTACTAGAACAAGGAAAACAAATCCTAAAGAATGTATCATGAGATTTAAGTTAGCCTCAATACTGTGTGCACTGAGGAAGCTGACTAGGACAGAAATGCTATAGTGGGAAAGAAACTGATAAATCATGCTTTTTTTGAATATGCAGAAATATGGCAATCATTTAGTAGGGACAAAATACACTCTGGGAAAAGTTTAATGCTGCATTTTAAAGAGTCTAACACAGGTTAGGTGAGGACATTTTCTTGTCCTGAATTCCTGCCTGTGATATCACAGACATTTGCTTTCCTCTCACTGGTCTGTAAGAGCTCTTAGATGTTATCTGCTTTACTTTTGTTAAGTAATGTGCGTTTTTGAATCTGTATTATTCAATATTCAATAGTACCCAATAATTTGTCTGTTAATGTGTACTGTTGTCTTTGTTAACTGGCCTGTATCACAGCGGAAAAGGGTCCCTGGTCCAGCTCCCCAACTCAGTTAACAAAGTTAAATAAAAAAGAAATGTGCAAATCACACATTAGTGACTGTATTTCTTAACTAATTGTTTACAGGTTTTATATTCATATAAGGTGTACCCTGTTGATATTAACTCTGCTAATCGTAAATGGTGTATAGTATTTATGTTTACTAGTAATATGCTTCTCGCATGCTTACTAGATCAGAATAAAACTTTGGCCTGGGACTCCCCTATCACATACATCATTCCTTCTTGTACTTTCTGTGTCTGCAGGGGTTTATTTACAGCATGCGAATATGGTTCACTGGAATCTCTGTAGCTTGACTTTGTTTTCTTGAAATGTATTTGCTTAGCTTTTACTTTACCCGATATTGCTGTGCTCAAGTTTCTTATGTGCAGTTATTGTGACTGTGACATCAATGTCTCTAAGGGAAATTGCAGGGTTCAGTTACACTGATTTAATGTACTTCACTGTTTCTCCACATTTGTGTAATACATTCATAGGTTTATAGGTAAGTACAAGGTGAGTTGCCCTTGAGGGACATTTTAAGCCTAGCCGGTTTCTTTTTTGTGCTCGAATTAACCTATCCCATTTGGTTAGAGACTGGTCTTACCCATCCCGTGGTTGATCATTATTTATTACCCATAATGAGAATAACTGGGATCATAATATAGATAACTTGAGGGGACACATGTATGGTGTAATGCATTTATGAGCTGCCTGTGTCCATTAGTAGTACAGGAAACAGTCTTGGGGTAAATTTTCTGATTCCTATTCATACATCCAAGTTGCACTGGAATATAGACAGGGATGAACTTTGTTTTATGTGAATAGGGAGTCTGTTCCTGAGTAGTGTTATCTGCAGTGAGATACACCTGTCCCTTCAAACTGTTCTGTTGATGTTGCAGACGATGTTTATATCACTAGACTGGGTATTTCTGATGCCATTTGACTTGCTGATGTGCAGTAAATCCATCAGTATTGGGTTGGAGGATGATTTGTATGCCAGATACAAGTCACCTCTTAGAAGTCTGAAGGATATCGAGTATAGTGACAGGACTTTGAATCAGTCCATGTAAGACTTGTTGTTTAGGCCTCATAGCCTTTTAGTAAGGTACCTCCATGGGCATTTTAGTTGTTGCGTGTGACTGGACAGACACATGCCATAGAGGGCATTATAGTCAATGATTAGCTTAATGAGGGCTGCGTAAAGGGGGGAAAGATATCCCTAGAGCTAGACACAATCCCTTTGATTATAAGCAAATATATGTGCAATACAGAAGGACTTTCTTAAAATAATGGACACATGTTGGTCAAAGGTTAGGCCAGTGTCCACATAAAGTTCCCAAATCCCAAACAACTGAGTCAACTCTTAGGGGCATATTGTTAATGAGGTAGTTCCCTTGGATAGATGACTTCCCAAATTACACAATAATGCATTTTTTGGCATTATTCAATGTCCAATGTTTCAATGATGTTAGAAGGTCTAACCAATCATCACAGATCTTATGAGGCAATATACAGTTTTGTATGTCCTAGAACACTTTTACACCAAACCACTACTTCCTTTTTAAAAGCTGACATGTTCTTAGAGTGACAATATATAAGGATTGACTGTGTTGAGATGAGTTCTACGCAAAACACAAAGCTATGATTGACTGCTTTTCTATTTTTTTAAGTCTTACATTAATACGTTTTGTATTTCTCTGTTGGTATTAGTAGTATATTCTGTTTTATTCTGTGCTGGGAATGTGTTTTGATTGTTGTGATGTCAAAATATGTCAAGTTAACTTCAATATGTGGATATCCAAGCTTTTCTGATCTGTTTTAACAAAAAGGGAGCAATGCAGTACTGCTAGGTACACTGGGAGGAGTGCCAAGGATTCAAAGTTGGTCAGACTCTGGCCAGCCAATCTATAAAGGACGATTTCCTTTTGAGTACTTTTATCTCTTCCTGTATTGAAACTTTATCAGAATGAAGTATTTGAGTTAAAACAACTATTATATACATGATTATATACAACATGTGACTTATAGTAACAATTTAGAAGTTAGGAAACACATTAGACAATAACTACTTACATGAACATTATTAACATAAGTGAAATGTGAATATTTTTATTTTCAACTATTAATTTTTGCATAATCATTTACACTTAATGTATTGTATGCATTCAAAACTAGCTGTCAATGCAGCTTTTATTATTCCAGCTCACTAGCAAAATCTCTTCATTTATCTGAGTGAACTTGTTCAATAACTTCAATTTTTGTATCCAGAATATAATTGTATGTGCCTATACAGGTCATTGTAGCCATGCATCATGCATATGACATGAAGATTTTCATATGTGCATTGTAACAGCCTTCTACTGATATTTTAGTGACATAAAAACTATCCTAAGCATTGCACCTTGCTAAATACACAATTTCCCTAGAACTACAATTAAACCAGTTAGTGGCACCAAAAATTCTGTGCATGAGGGTAAGATTCAAAAAAGAAGTACACTCAATAAACCTACAGAACTAGCATCCACCATATGGTTGGATATCTTTGCTTTTCTGTGGTTTGTCTCAGATTGTTAAATGATTGTCTAACAAATCTTTAATGATACAGCTCCTTTTAGTAAAAAAAGTAAAGGACAAGACCTTTTATTTTTGCCAATTCTTCATTATCCAAGACGATCTTCTAATTTTGTTTTACAATTCCTGTTACTGCAGGGGACTCCAATGAATGGGTAAGAACAAAAGAACAGTTAATGTTAAAAACTATTTTTCTTAGTACTATATTACTAACCCTTGTACAACCTCCTGTTGAAACTGGGACAAACACAAATGTCTGTTGGAAGTTACCACTTGCCACACAGAATATCTTTACATACATTCTCAGTGTTAGCTAATGTTAAATATCTTCACATTTAATGTTCAGCTAGTCTTTCATCTTGCATTATGCAGCCACCTTTACATGCAGAATTCTTATGTTATCACTTTACATTTCAGACTAGTATATGCTCCTGTTTGACCACAGTCCTTCCCCATCTCCTGTCAGCATTTCAGTGAGATTGAAGGAAGCATTTTCACTTTATATTTACATATTTTGTATTATTTCATAGACCATACAGCATGACAAGCTCCATCAAATTTCCATTGCATTTCTCATCAATCACACAGTGGAGTAACCACCAGTTTCCCTTTTTTCTGCACCACCACACATTATTCAAACTATTAATACTCTAGTCACTGTACAAATCTCACTTTTTACAATGTATTCTACCTGGCCACTCAGTTTTCTGTAAATATTCTATTGCTCACTCTACCACTCATATTCTACCCATTAATATCCTGCTTTATCTTGGGAAGTCTTAGCAAGCATCCATTTTCATCCTATTATGTAAACATTGTAGGCAATTTTCACTCAAGCATTGTGGTCAGACAGCTGTAAAATTACTAGTTCTTTGATCTTATTCAATGCTCCAATTCCAGACTTTATTCCAAAAATGCAGGTGTCTTCTATGGTCTATTTTAGCTATACAAGTGGAAATACCCTGCAAGTATGGTAGCTGCACAGTTCCAAAAGTCCTCAGTATAATTCAAAAAAGCAAGAGCCAGCAAAACAGTGACAATAAGGTTTATTTTAATAACATAAGGAGAATAAACAGACCGGTTTGGGCTAAAAAGTTATTAAGCCTTCATCAGTGTATCAAATCTTCATGACAAACATTCCCCTTAAATAGTAGTTGGTCCACCTGGAGGTTATATAGAGAAATTACACTTATATAAAAAAATGTTAGAAATATTCATTTAGTCCTGGAGGAAATAGTGCCCCTAGTTTAACAATCCATTTTTTCTCTTTGTTATTAAGTAGTTGATGCCAGCCTGATTTATTATTGTTATTACCCTGTATTTTATCTGTAATAGTGAAGTGAAAATTGGCTTTCGCATGTTTCTCTGTGTGTTTATATAATGCATTACTGATTCTCTTGGTCCTAATATCACTTAAGTGCTCCAAAATTCTGAACTTGAATGGTCTTGAGATTTGGCCAACATAGAAGGCAGAGCAGCTGCATGTGGCCAAGTATATTAACCATTCAGATTGACAACTGGCAAAAAAAGTGATATTGAATATTTTGCCACTATTCTTACTGGATAACTCCTTGGTTTTGAAAATACTTTTAAAATGTGTACAGTGTTCACATGGAAAGCAGTCTTGTAGAGCCCTGCCCTCTATGGTTGTTTGTATAGACTGTGTGTCTGGGGTATGTATACGTTTATAGTGACTCATATGTGTGCCCAAATTTTTCCCTTTTCTGAAAGAAAAGTGGCAAGTGTCATCTACAATGTCCCTGAGCCGGGTATCAACTAGGAGAATGTTCCAGTGTCTGCGTACAATGTTAGTAAGGACATCTGTATTCCTCCCATATGTGGTAATGATTCTTATGGGTGGGTTCTGCTTTACCAGTTTGTCCTTATATTGTAATAACGCAGACCTGTCGTATTCAGATGCCCAATGTTTGGCTCGATATATGTCCCCCTGTTTTGTAACCTCTCTGCTTGAATCTCTCAACAAGATCTTTCTCATATATATGATGGGTATTAGAATCTGAACAAATCCTTTTGATTCTTAAAAATTGTGACTTTGGAATGTTTCTGCATATGTAAGATGGATGAAAGCTGGTGGCATGGAGTAAGGAGTTGAATTGGGGATGTTTTCTATAAACTTCAGTAGAGAGAGTATGGTCAGTTACCAATACATCAAGAAATGTGATGTTATTTATATCAAAGGAGACCGTAAACTCAATCCCCCACTTGTTATGATTGAGGTATTCAACAAACTCCTGAAGGTAAATACTATCAGATCTCCATACCAACCAGCAATCATCCAAGTATCTCCTCCATATGTCAATCTCTTCCAAATAGATGTTATGGGCCTGATCATAAATAAGTTGTTCTTCAATATAGGCCATGAAGAGATCGGCATATATGGGGCAAAGGCGGCTCCCATGGCAGTACCATTCAATTGTAAATAACATGATTCCTGGAAATAAAACACATTTTTAGTCAAAATATGTTCTGTTAAGCACACCAGGAATGTATTAAAAACCAGTGGATATAATTTGGTCTTTGTGAGCCAATACTCAAGATCCTCCAAGCCCGCCCAATGAGGGATACTAGTGTACAATGCAGAAACATCCAAAGTGCACATAAGCCACCCAGCCTCCAACTGCATGTCTGAAATGATCCTCAAGAATTTGGTGGTATCTTGTATTCTAGCTCTTACATTAGTAAGTAAGGCCTTAAGGTGCACTGTCAAGAATTGGGAAAGTAGTTCCGTAATGGATCCTCTGCCAGAAACTATTGGTCTCCTTGGTGGATTATGCATATTTTTATGAATTTTTGGTAAAAAATAAATGTATTGACTGAAGGGATCCCTGACCGTGAGATGATGTAACATATCATCTGTAATGATACCCTCTTCTCTAGCAAGACAAAGGAAACCATTGATCTGTTTCTTGAAATCTTTGGTAGGATCACATACCATATATGTATAGTACCGTTTATTCAAAAGTTGTCACATGGCTTCCTCTTTGTATTGTACCATGTCCTGTATCACAATGGCACCACCCTTGTCTGCTGGCAAAATAACTATATCTTGATTCTTACCCAATTCCTGCACCATGTCCATCTCATGCTTGGATAGATTATTAGATTTTATTTGATGTTCCATAAAATTAAAATGTAGATCTTTGAGGATCTAATTTTTGAACATAAAAACAGTGGGATGCATGGGTGGATTGAAACTAGACTTGTGGTATTTGAATCTGGACTGTGGTTGGGAGTCAGATGCTGTATGGAAGAAAAGTTTCAAGTTAAGACATCTACAAAAGGATGATACATCCTGTGCAAAGGTATCCTCAGTCACAAAGAACCCAGGTATAAACATTCAGTCCTTTATTTAGTAATTTGACATGAGAGGGTGAAAGATCAACAGAAGAAATGTTTATTACATTATTCAATGCTACATCTTTACCATTAACCTGAGCAGTTGTTCCATGCTTTCTGGCCTTTTGTTTCTTGCCCCCCCTGCTTTGGTTTGACCCTAAAGGGGCAGTCATGTTACTTTTTTTGGCTGTGGGTGAGTCTGTGACATTCTGTACAGAGGACTCCAATCCAGAGGAAGATTCTTACCCTGATCCCTCCTATTTTAGCTGTAGCAAATAAAGTAATCACAAAAAATTTGGAAAAGTAAAACTATCCCATAATTTACAGAATTCATATATTTAGCTAAAAGTGCATGCAAAATAGAATTGTCACCTATTAAGATGAGAACCCCTAACGACAGATATCAATATATATATCTTGGAAAAATGATTTACTTGAAAAATGTTAATGGTTTAATTATTTATAATGAAAATCTTGATATGGATTGCTGTTGATAGTTACATAGTTGCTATGCTTTCAAATTTTTATTGTTTTCATGTATTGTTATTGTTAAACATTTTTATAAAAAGAGTTTGTATAAAAAAAAAAACACTGCAGGCAATGTCTAATTCCTTAATTATATAAGGTGGACTAACAGTCCTTATGTCACCCTCCTTTAATATTGCTAACACTGCAGTAGTCCTTAGATAAATACTTGACTTCAGCCTCTTTTGTATAAAAAAAAATCTTACTTCCAGTAACAAGACTTTGTAACACTATTTTTCCCAGATTCGATGTGCCTACCTAATATAACAGCTATTTACCCTTTTACATTAAATTGCACATATCTAAAAGGCAGATGCTTATTTTCATTAAAACAAAACATTTTCAACTTTACAAATATGCAGAACATGTACAAATAAAGCTGCAACTCTAATTTGGACATACAAAAAGCATATTTCCATAATTTCAATCACCTACAGCTACTAACCCTAAACGTTACTGGAGAAACAGCAATAAATTAATAAATCTATGTAGAAAAATCAACAAAACATAGTACCCGATGAATAAACCATCGCCTATAGAATACATTTTCACTTATTCAAACAGCTGCATCGCTCCTACATACACGTAACACACAAATCCCCAATGTCTCATAAATAATCACTCAAAGTGCTTTCATTATTCAAACACTTCCTATACAGCTGTAAAACAAACAAGAAAACAGAACTCCTATTCAAACTAAAACTGACCACATTAGCATGACCCCATATCTGGAAACAATCTTACATCAGTCCAATCCACATGGATTGTAATGACACCAGCATCTCCGTTTTCTAACATATTGCTATTCTATCTCTTATTCCAAAACTATTGGAAAATATGTATCAATAAGCAACTTCTCTTACACCAAGCAATGAATGATCTACTTTCTCCTACTCAGTACTGGGTTAGACCGGGAGACACTACTATCATTGCTCTACTATACTTCTTACATTTCTCATACTCTCCACTTAACCTCAGGAAATGACTGCTACTATATTTTTGGATCTTTCTAAGACTTCTGACACTGTATGCATCCAATATTTTTCAACAAGCTAGCCTAACGTATAATCTCCAATACTACTGGTAATAGGCTCAAAGCTACCTAGCAGGGAGGGTTCAGTGAAATGGAACGTTTCTTACTTTTCATTCAGTTCCATCACTGGTCGTATGCCTCAAAGACCCACAGCTGATCCCATGTTTTTCACCATCGTTGCTACTAACAAGCACAAAGAAGGGACCTAGGAAGTACAGCTGATTATGCAGATGATGCCATCCTTTCCTGCTGCACAAACTCTCTTCACAAGCTACAGTTACTAACTCAAACAGCTTTCAATAAACAAAAGACCTGGCTTATAGAATTGTAACTAATTCTGACCCCAAAGAAAACCAAACTAATGTTCTTTGCTACTAAAACAATTCTCAGTACTATACCTACTCTAAATACAGCCTCTGCAAGTAACGTCACTCTGGAACAGGTAAACCACACTAAATTCTTATAGGTTATAATAGACAGCCAATTTAAATTTAATCTTCATATCAACCCTTCTGTAACTAAGGCTAATCAAAAACTTGACATTTTATACAGAATCAAACACAATCTAACCTCTCATGCATAAAAGCAGCTCACACAATCCCTGCTACTCCCATGTTTGATGTACATGTACCTCATGGTGTATGCTAGCCTAATGTCCTTTATAAGCCTAGCCATGCAACTCAAATGTATCCCACGAGTTAATGTACCTTAAAGGTTATTTTACGGGGTGTATGTTATTTAGGGCATGATTTAAGGGCTGCTCTGTCCATCAGAGACATAGGTGTCAGATCAGAAGTGAATTTCTGATTTCCCATTCACTGGTCTTGGCTGCACTTGAATAGGGTTAGGGAAGGGCTCTGCTTCACATGGATGGGAAGCCTAGTTCTGAGAATGGGAATTCTTGGAGATACATACCTCTCCCCCCAACATGTCCTATTTAAATCACAAGCAAAGCTTAAATCCATAGATCCGATAGTTCTGGTGCTGTTCATTTTGCAGATATATAAAAGGGCCACCAGAGTAAGATACAAGGATACCCTGCATGCCAGGCTCTCAGCAGCCTGTATAAAACAGAGTATGGAGATACGGCTTTGAGGTGATCTGCACAGGATATTGCTTACTCCCTGTATTCTTTTTGTGAGGAAACTCTGTGGACGTTCCAGTTGTTGCATGTGCCTGATCAGGTGGGTTCACTTTATAATCCTGAAATCCTGAAATAACAAATTTCAGAATCTAGAGATCATAAAGCCAAAACCTTAAAATCCCGAAACCCCAGAAGCGTGAATTTCAAAATCGTGACTCCTACACTAACCATACACCACACACATACACACACCTTCCCCCCACACCCAAACACACAAACCTACACTGCATACAAGCAGGGGGGCAAGGCCCCCTGAACCCACCATGTGAGGGACTGCACCCCCACACCCCCTTTACTTAAATATACTAACTTCAAGGTCGCACTACACAGACAAACACACAAAAACACCACCATACAAGCTACATTCCCCTTGCACACACACATCACAGTAACAAAACACGCTGACACACACTAAAGCCCCTAACCAAAACCCTTAAACATAAATACTTACCTGAACTTCCAGCTATCCCTTCACACAGCGCAACACCAGAAGCGCAAATTCAACATCTCCAGACTTTGGGATTTTTAAATTCATGCTTCTGGGGTTTCGGAGTTTTGAGCTTTCGGCTTTATAATCTCGGGATTCTGAAATTTGATATTTCAGAATTTCGGGATTATAAAGAGTTCCCGATCAGGTACATACCAAAGGGGTCCTTAAACTCAATGATGGGTCTGATGAGGGCTTAGTAAAGTGGCATGATGACTTCCCTGGACCTGGATGCCATGCCTTTACTGATAAGTTGAGCAATATGAAATGATTTTCTTACTACCTTAGATATATGTTGGTTGAAAGCCAGGTTACTATCTACATGAGTCCCCAAATCCCTGACTACTGTGTCTATGTTTAGGGATGTTTTATCAATGAGGTAGCTTCCCTAGGTGTCTGACTTCCCAAATGATAATATCATGCTCTAAAAAATATGAAAAACAAAAAACTTTTAAAGAAGTTGCAAATTTCATATAAGATATCAAGATTTGCCACTAGCTTTCCAAATAGTGTACATTACTATGCTTCCTTACAAGAACTTCAGTGACTGGAACTCCATGATCTCCTTAAATACAATCAACTAAAATAGTACTTAATATTCTTTACTTATCAAGCAAATGCCTAGTAATATGCAGACTTATTTCTAACATACACCTCTTTGAGAAGATTGATCACAAAATATATGGTAAACTTATGTTAATTACTACTACAGAGATTCTGTACTCTTTCCATTGCCAAAATTTGGAATTCGATGCCTCTTGCATTAAGATCACAGCCAAATGCTGCAACCTTCCAACAACAGCTGAAAGGCTACCTAAGCTCTAACTGGGGCTGCCACTGCCCCAGAACTGATCCACTGCCTTGATTTTCCATCTTAAGCTGAAAATTTCTTAACTGCACCACTATTACTACTACTACTAAAAACTGTATAACTGTATTCCTTCACCACTAATCCTGTTTAAATCTCTCTCTCTCTCGACTTACATCACCTATCTTACATCAGTCTGTCTTGACCTTCTCAGCTCTCTTCACCTCCTTCCACTATTCCCCCACCTCACATTTCAACTTCTCAGTGAATTATTTGGGTGGTGCAGTCGTGCAGTGGTTAACGGTGATGCCTCACAGCAAGAGGTTCTCCAGTTCAATTCTCAGCTTGGGTGCCTTCTGTGCGGAGTCTGCATGTCCTCCCTGTGTTTGAGTGGGTTTATTCCCACATTTCAAAGACATGAATTTCCTCCCCGGGCCTCCTCTGAAAATAGGCTCTGTCCTAGTCAGATTTTCCCGGTCAACAAATAATAAATAAGTATCTTTACTACACAAGTAAATCACATTGTTATGGCATCTTAACAGATTTTTTTTTACAGCCTTATACAATTATTGTTGTTTGTTCCATGGATGTGAAAACTTGTACAACTTGAAACTTCTTATTTTCTCAAAGAATTAAAGAATGACATAGTAGCACTATCAATTTTGTTACATTTGACTATCCTGTGTTATTTTACCAAGCTATATTTGTTGATACCTGTATGATGCCACTTTTATTCTGTGTTGTGTTACATTTTATAATGTTAACATTTTGTGAAATACTGTAAGTAAAGTAAAGATTTTATCTCCAAGACTCAGCTGAAAAGGGGTTCTTGTCCAGCCAGTGTATCCCAGTTGGCAAATGGAAATAAATAAATAAAACAGTTATAGACTTGAAACATTAAGCATAGTATATCTTAACACTTTCAGGAAATTAAAAATTCACCATGCCATCAAAAAATATAGAACATCTAGTCATAAGCAAGAGTGTTTTTCTTTTAATAATTTAAATAAACTTGTATTCTTGTAGAATCTTTTTAGGGCTAATATTTAATTGTTCGATGTCATGCATACCCTCTCAAGCACTTGGTTAAACATTATCACATGTTAATATAGCCTGCAAGCAACAAACATTTAGCAACGTAACTACAACTTTAAAATAAACTCTCTGTGACAATTCATAATTACAGAAATAATTGCTTTCATCATGAAAACAATAGATTAGCTCTCATATTACCCCACAATCCTACACATAGTTAAGTTTCTTCAAACACTTTTATAACCTATTTTCAAAATAAAGCAAAGATATCTAAACAACCTTTTCTTTTGGAGAGCATTCAAAATATCACATTTATCCCCATTTTAACTAATATTAAAACATTTATAAGTCCTTTTAAACTTTTCTTTCCTCTGCTAAATATAACAAGCATCTTACCTTATTTGAACTAGGCTAGAATTTAAACAGAGAGAGAGAGAGAGAGAGAGAGAGAGAGAGAGAGAACAAGCACAAACAAATATAACAACAAACAAACAAAAAATGCCTTTATGGCAAACTCAGTAAAATGACACACTCATTAAAAAGCAAAGTTTAATCAGCTTATTCATTGCTGATTGCTAACATCTGTCTCTTCAGTGTCCAGCCTTGTTTGACATATCCCGATTCATAAAACTTCATTTTTCTTGTATTATAAATTCATGTTGAACTTCCTAATCTGTCTTGTACCAGGAGTCTTTTAAAAACGTAGCTATTTCTAAATCAGACTCAACCTGTCTTCCCACTAATCTTTTATTTCTCTCATTTTATCAATATTTTTAAGCTCGGTTTGTACCTTTTTTTTATTTGCTCTGCTTTTAACTACACCTACACTCCACATTCTTTTATTTCCTCATTTGCCTCACGAGGATCATCAAATGGCAATGCCTTCTTGCTTCAGAATACCCTTACTATAGCAGGAAATGACAAATTAAAATTACATCGGCAAACTGAGAATGTTTCTCTAAAATCACTTCTGAATATTTCTGCTCCACAAAGACCATTCCACCAGCAACAGCCAATTTTCTGACTGGTTACCCCAATTTCTATGACATTTGCTCTCTTTCAGAGCAATTCACAACTGAATCTCTACTGATCTGGGTTTTTCATACTTGAACACCATTTCAGGAAGTGAAAATGCTTCAATGATTCAACACCCAATGAGTCTTTAGTAAAACCAGTCCATCTTGTCATCAAGACTCATAACCCAACATATTACTTTTCCTTCTTGTGAGAACTGTAGTGGGCTGAGAGAATGTTGTGATTTTTTCAAAGAAGAATGCATGAAATTTAGATTAAACTGTACAAAAAGAGTAGCAAATTAAGAAAAATGTTTAGAAACTGCACAATATTTAAAAGAAATATGCATTTAGTACTGTAGAAATATAATCTAGTTTACAAATAAGACCAAATCTGCTTTTTAACTTTGCAAAGCTCTGAAATGTAAGGCTAATGGTCCATGGAAGTTGTTACACTAAATCACATGATGATTGCACCTTATTTGGACAGTAGTTTGCTAGGACTGTCTGTAGTCACCCACCCCCCTCCAAAAAAAGAGCTAGGGGATATCTTTTCTGATGATGTATAAATATGAGAACTGAATGGGAATTCAAAAAGGTACAGGAGTTATATTCTGTCAGCAAAAGGAAACATTACTGGAATCACTGCTAGAGGATACCGTTAGAGACAGTGCTCAAGTTGTATTATACTGCATGAAACTCTGGAATTCTATGTTGGACCAAAAAGACAAAATTAGTAAGTGCAGCGTGTACTTTTATCCAGGAATAGATAATTTCCAGTTCATGTATTAGATTTTTTTTCTCAACATTTTCTCTCTGTATAACTGTTTATTTTTTATTCCTTGTGCAACTTCTGTATTATATGAACATTTATTTGAAAAGAAAATGATTTAACCCATTTATTTCAGGTAAAGAACTTTATTAATTAAATTTGAATGCTTGTGTTTCATATTTTACTTATATACTTAAGGATTTATAATGCATAGCACATTACAGGTACCTGCAACTGTAATGTGTCTGCCCTGTGAAGGCTGACTGTTCAGAGCTAATTGTTATTATTTAAATATTAAAAGGTTGACTTGTCTTAAAGTTAAACAGTAAAGTTTGTTTTGTTTTGTTAGCTTTGACTGATAGCAGCATTAGAAACTTGGGATATATTGATGATGCAGAGTTACCATTTACCCCCTCAGTTTTGAAAATATTGTTTGCGTGCGTGTGTGTGTGTGTGTGTGTGTGTGTGTGTGTGTGTGTGCATGTACGCGCGCGTGTGTGTAGTGTGTGTGTGTGTGTGTGTGTGTGTGTGTGTGTGTGTGTGTGTGTGTGTGTGTGTGTGTGTATCCAAGCGGGCGCGCATGTGTGTCTGTGTGCCTGTGTATGCAGAATAATTTTTATCCCATTTTAATTGCTGTTAATGAGGCTGTACTAGAAAACACTGGGTTCATTGAGAGGTAGTGGAATCCTGTGAATCAAGTGATTTTAATTGTGAACCGCAGCTTTACAGTGTAAAGGTAATTTGGGTGTGGGCGGATTTGGCTGCTACCGATAGAAGCAGTGCACATTTAAAATACACCCTTAGGGTCACTTGCACTTTACATACTAAATAGTACCACTGTATGATTGGTTCTACTGTATATTAAATATTTAGGGTAATGGTGCAGAAGCTAGTAAAGTAATTAGGAATCGGGCAAAACACAGCTCTGTTGAGTATGAAAAGTATGTTTCACTCTGAATAAGAAGTGGAAAACTAAGATAAATTTGATATATCCAAGGACGACATGATAGCACTATTGTGTGTAGATGAAACACAGTCCACTGAAATAAGTGACAGCTAGGCAGCAGCTGCTGGTATAGAAAATACAAGAAAGCTACACAGTCTATTTGCAGATGATTTTGAAACCCATTTGGAATTAAAGAGACTAGAACTGGAGATGTCATGCATGGACAACAACCAGCTAAGAAAACAAAATAGAATGAACAAACACTCCTCTTCTTCCCAAAATAAAACAACTCTGACCCGACAAGTGGATATCGCTGATAAATCCAAAGTAAAAAAGTGAAGCAGAGAATAAATTCACTTATTTTATTCACACTCTAGCGCCTCGTTGTTTCCACCTTCAAGGAATAACAAAATCTAATAAAACACATACATTTTTATACAACAGTCAATTAACCAGAACACACCCAATAATTAAAACATGTTTGTTCCTTAAAGCAAACATTTCCAATTCAATTCATTGTTCAAACCATTGGGCATTAAAGTTTTATATTTTAAAATATAAATACTTTCTTTGTATAACAATTTCTGTTTCAATACATTCACATTACCTCCTAAATTTTCTACAATTTCTAAAACTGTGCCTTCTAACAGAGTCACATCACCATTATGTACCCTATTAAAATGAGAAGCAACTACCTTGTCTTCCTTCCTATTTTGTATATCCCTCATATGCTCCATGAATCTGATGCGAAATTCACGTTTAGTCTCCCCTATATAATAAAAAGGACATGGGCATCTTAATGCATAAACTACTCCCTTACTTCTACATGAGTAAGTACCATTGGGTACAAACTTCACCCCATTCATATCAGCAAAAGTGTTTCTAATATGTGTACACACATTACATCTCCTGCAACACAAGGTTCCCTTATTTAAGAATATCCTTGGAACATTCATTTTTGGCATACAAAATCTACCATGTACTACCATATCTCTTATATTCCTCCCCCTTTCATACGAAAACAAGGGTTTATTAGCCAATACATTAGCCAAAGATCTATCTTCTAATAAATATTTCCAATAATATTCTATCAAAGCCCTTAGTTCATTACTCTTAATGTTGTACACAGATACATAGTATATTGCATTATTGTCCATTCCATAATGTTCGGGGCTCACAGTCCGGGGTTTACCTATCCTACCAAATCTATATACTTCCCCGCAAATCTCCAATTCACCCCGAATTCTATTCAAAGCCTGTCTCAAAATTTCCGGATCATAACCCCTCCGCAAAAACATCCTGGTTGTTTGATTCATCTCATTTTCCAACGGTCTCTTATCACTACATAGCCTAGAAACATGTACTAACTCTCCATAAGGTTGTTTTATTAAGAAAACAAAATAGCCTGAGACACATGAAGGAGTGGAGAAGATTGAAGAGTGAGAGGAAAGTGAAAAACAATGCCAACATGAGAAGGAGCTTTTGCTTCTTCACTAAAGTGAATAACAGCAGAAAGCCAAGCTGTGGGTGACAAGATAATTACCAAGTCATTTCCTAAGCAGAAAAAGGGGGATGACTTTGCTAGTTTTATTTGGGCATTACAAGAGTGCATTATCAACATCAACTTCACCAAGGTCAATGCATTAGGTTTTTACGCCATCTGCTTATTGGTAAGGCAATGCATGTTGTGTCCAAAGTGACAGATATAGATTTCCTTAATTATAACAAAGATAAACACTTGTTGTTGTATCTTTCGGCTTTTTCCGGTTAGGGGTTGCCGCAGTGGAACTCCAGTCCGCTAATGATTGGCAGTAGATTTTTATGTGCCGAGTTGCCGTCCCTGATGCACAACCTTCAACGAAGGTACGCCCATTCACGCATGTCTCCACAGAGAAGATGCTCGAGCTGAGAATCGAACAGGACAATGTCTTACTGTGAGGCGACAACGCTACCGCAGCACCATCACCGCAGTAACAACAAAGATAAACACTATTTATTTGAATTCTTTAAACTGACTCCTGAACCTTACAGAAAACAATTAGCAAAGAAAAAAGACAGTTAGTGTGAGAAATTATACTGCAGAAATAAGCTATTATTTTTATAGGTATGCGGGTGGATGTCAATTCAGTACTTTTGAAATGGTAGAAGACCTTATAATAGGGAAGCAAGCACTCTGTACTTTACTTGATGACATGATAATATGGTTGGCAGAGAAAAAGTATAACACTGCTGAGGAAATAGGGAAAAGGATGAGTGCTGTCTAGTCAGCATGGCACATGTGAACAAGGAAAGGGTACCCAGCACCACATATGGATATAAGGGAACATAGGGCCTGTCTATAGAGTCACAGCAGATTGCACAGAAAAAAGTGAAAAACATTGTCTCCAATACATGACAAGGTCATGGAGTAAAATGTTTCCACTGTAACTTTATGGTGCATAGGCAGTCCAAATAACTACAGTGACAAGTTGGGAAATAAAATTCATGTTATGGAGCTAATAAAAGTAGTAACAATGTAGTGTTAGTTTGTCTTGAAACTGCAGATGCCCCAGACATCGCAATGGCATTTACCTGATAGACAGTAGAGAAACCATTGCAAGGATACTACATCAGATACAGCTGTTGTTAAGCCTACAGTTGTAAAGGAGAAACATTACCAGGCCGAGGCAGTCCACTCCAGTTAGGGCCATGGGCGTGCACCTTTTCAAATGCCATTGGCCAAGGTTAATTTGGATTGAGAGGGGACAGGAGCACAACTAGGCTGCAGGATTTGATGATATCCCATCAGCTGTTCTAATAGATGATGATGACTTTGATAATACAGTTCCACAGTGTAACAGACTTACATTAGTATAATAATAGTAGGGGATTATAAAGTGAGAGCTAAGGCCGACACAGTTTTCATATTCTAGTTTATAAAACATAAGGGAAATAGCTAAGGGGGTCCTAATCATCAAGGACAAAGGGAATCTGTATACTAGAAGAAGGATTTATACAGAAAGTGGACTCCTAAACAGGGTTTAGAGGGAGAAGTAATGCAACAGTTGGTAGTTCCAAGGGGTCTGAATTATAAAGTCAACCACTTATTTCATCGAATACCTAAACGTCGACCCGTCATCCTCGAACTGCATAAACACCGAAAGCTCTAAACCGCGAAATATAAAAAGTCGAACTCTCATACAACTACCACCCCACTGCCCGCTACATACTACCTACACAAACAAACTAAATAAACCACATACATACACTAACCAAACCCTACTTCTAACCCTGAACTAAACCCTACACTAAATCTTACATATACCACCATGTATGCACTTAACTTAACCCGCAACCTAACCCTAAGGTCCGTAGCTATCGCACACTTACCTTAGAAAGCTAAACCCAAACAAACTAAATAATCCACACACATACACTTAACAAAACCCTACACTAAATCTAACATACATTACCATCTATGCACTTACCTTAACCCGCACCCTAACCCTAAGGTCCGTAACTATCACACACTTACCTTACGGAGCTGTACCGCAGAAGGCCAACCATGACAATTCGACATTTCCACTTTTGCTCTTTTGGACGATCGATGTTTTCACGGTTCGATGAAGACGGGTTGACATTAAGGTGTTCGGGTAAGTAAGCTGTCGACTTTCTAATATAGACCCATTCCAAAGACTTATCATCATCACATTCCTTTTTTATGTCAAATGAGCACCAAACAGAGAAAAGGGGATGTGGATTTTTTATTAGCTAGACATTAAAAGGTGTAAAATGGTATAAAAAGCTTGTGAGCAGTTACAGAAGGTTGTTAAGACAGGAGACAAAGCCATGGTGTACCCAGTTAGAAGAGCCCCATCTAGAAACAGAGACCAAATATTCAATCAAAAAAGCAGGATTATCTGTCTGAGCAAATAAATACTAGGTAAAAATAGCTAACTGTTCTACCCAAGTCACCAAACACTTAAGACAGTCTTTCAAAACAACAAACTTGGTGAGTATGACGTAAATATGCCTACTACCTCAATTATCATTTCTTGAGAGTTTTTCAACAAAGAAAACTTGAATCTAGGAAAGAGGGAGATATATGAGAAGAGTAATAGGCTGAGAGAGTGTTGCTGTTAATCCAAGGTGAAATGTATGAAAAGTGAACTAAGGTATAGAAAATCTGAAGTACATTAAGAAAATGTGTGCAGTACTTGTAATATTTAAAAAAATTATAATTGTATATATATAAAGTGGGCATTTAGTACTTTGGATACATAATGCAGTCTAAAAATCCCATTTCTGCTTCCTGACTGTGCAAATCTGTAGAGTGCAAGTCTAATATTCCTTTAAAGTTGTATTGAGTCACATGACAATAATGCCTTATTTGGACAGTAGTTTGCTGGGAATCTCTGTCATCACTCAGAAGTATGTAACCATTAAAACAGGAAGGCATCATCACAAATTCAAGCTAAAGCCATAGGTAATCCTTTTTGGGGACTTATAACTAGTGAGACTGATTTTTGTTTCCGAGAGTTACAAGAGTTAATGTTTTGTCTGCTAAAATAAAATGTACAGAAGCTGCTGCTTGAGGATATCCCTGTAGACAGTGCTGAAACTACATTATACTGGCTGTAAGAACTCTAGAAATTTTATTTTGCATTCCAAAGTCCGAAACAGTAAGGGCACAGTATATCTTTATTAAACCTAAAACATATAAATGACTCATCAGCTCGGGTTTCTTATACTGAAATAATTTATTTTTGAGTGCTTTCATCTGTACATCATTGGGTAATGATTTCTGATATATGTACAGATACAAGCACTCAAAAATAAATTATTTTGGCATAATAGACACAATCTGATGTATCAGTTATGTGTTTTACTTTTGCTTTGGTCACAGAATATCTTTAGCCATAAGCATATAGATTGTTTTCAAATATTGCATTTTTGATAATTTTCTGTTTGAATTTTTAGTTTGACTTCCTTGTGCAATGTCTGCACTCTTTGCACATTCATCTGAAAAGAAACATTTAACTTGTGTATTTCAAGTGAATACTTTTTATTATGACACTTAGTCTTCACTTTGAATGCTTGTGGATCATTTTACTAGAACCTTTAAAGTAACAGTGTCCACCGTTGTAAGGTGACTACTGGAAACTAGTTGTTGCCATTTAACTACTTAAACACTGGCTTATTTTAATGGTAAAAGTAAGGTGTGCTCTTGTTTAGTTAGTATTGACAAACTCTTAACAGTGTTACTGTAAACTTGAGAAGGGAAGCATTAGCTTGGATAGCTACCATTTACCCACTATTCTGGGAAACATTATGCAAGTGTATGTGCAAAATAACTTTGGTCAAAGCTGGCCTAATGACACCAAGTTGGGGCATCAGACTGTGTAGTCAGCAACCCAAGGTTGGTAATGAGTTTAGACAGCTGGTAGGGCTGGCTGGGAAAGGGATAGGATGAAACAGTCTATAGCCTGCTCTCCTATCACAACCATGGAAAACGACTAATCACCAAAGACAAAAAATCCTACTATATCAAACTTCAGTCCAATAACAATAAAACCCCCCAAAAATTCTGGAACTCAGTAAACTCACTCCTCAATCCAGGCTCCAAGAATAATCCCTGTCCTGACCCAAGTAAATCTGATCTCGAACTAGGCTCTGAATTTAACTAATTTTTCATAGACACTATTACTACCCTCACCAAGACATTTCCCAATAATAACCCAACTGTCCTACACTCTCCCCCTTCTAACTCACCTCATCTGCTTGAACTCAAACCCATCTCATTAACTTTATAAAAAAAACTTTTGTCCAAACTTAAACCTCGCGCTAACACTCCAGGCAATATTCCCTCTTCCTTCGTAAAATGTGGTGCTGATGGCATTGCACTCCCAATCAGCATCATTATCAACTGATCCATAAAAGAGTCATACGTCCCCAAACTCTGGCACTCAGCTTATATTCTTCCTCTTCATAAAGGAGGCAAGAATACCAGCATCTCAAACTTTCGCCCCATTGCTTTGCTCTCACCGATCTCCAAAATCCTAGAAAAATGCATCCACCTCCAACTTATGCCTTTCCTGACCCAAAACAATCTTCTCTCCAGGCCATAGCACAATAACCGCTCTACTCTCTTTCCTAGAAACTGTCAATCAAGCCCGAGATTCAGGCCACTTAGTTTCTACTGTTTTACTCGATCTGTCTAAAGCCTTTGATACTGTTTCCCACAAGCACCTTCTCTGTCTCAAACCTTAATCTCTCACATAATGCTTTATCCTGGTTCTCCAGCTACCTATCAGAAAGATCACAGGCAGTCAAATGGAAGAACTCCATCTCTTCCTTCTTACCTACCAAAAATGGCGTACCACAGGGATCCATCCTTGGGCCAATGCTTTTTAACATCTTCATCAATAACTTTCACACTGCTATTTCCTGGTGCTAAAATCATTCAATATGTAGACGATTCAACCTTAGTCTGCTCTGCCTCAAACCTCTCTGAATTGCTGACTAAAACCCAAACTTCCTTCTCAACAACTGAAAACTGGATGTGCCAAAACCACCTCTCTCTCAATGCAAATAAATCAAAGATTCTACTATTCCCTCCCACAAAGACCCTCTCCTACGATAAAAACAACTTCAAAGTCTATAGTCAAACCAACTCACCTATAGAAGTAGTCCCCTCTGCCAAACTACTTGGCATTACTGTAGATGAACACCTCAAGTTTGATATTCATATTCAACAAAATATTAAGAAAACCCACCAAAAGCTAGATATGCTGTATAGGAATAATCACTTTCTCTCCAACTCTACCAGGCAAACTCTGGCCTCGACTTATCTTCTTCCTTCCTTATTATACGGAGCCCCTCTCCTAACCAACCTGTCCTCCTCTATCACCTCTAAACTAGAAAACTGTACAACAAAATCTCTAAATTTGCCTCTAAATCTAAAAATACCACCTATCACTGCCTAACCCTACAATCCCTGAATTGGCTTGAACTCCCAAACTACCTAGACTATCTCCAACTCACCACTGCACATAGACTCATATTTCACCCAACATAATGTCCCGCTCTAGCATCCTTCCCCCTTATACACCCAACTGAGCTCTCAGATCTGAAAATCAGAACTTAATTACTATCCATAAACCTAAACATCCTGCTGGCCAACTTCTCCTATCTTTCTCACTAGGCAAAACTGGAATTCCCTTCCCTCCACACTAAGAACCATACCAAACTCAGAAAACTTCAAAACCCAGCTATTCAAACACCTGTCCACTAAATGGAAATGTACCTACCTTCACCCAACCTAATCCAAGAGGGTTCTCGCTCTGGTTCCCAAGTTCTACAACTCTCATAGTTATCTTCCTTTCAGCCTATCTATGCTCTCAACAATTTCTATAGCTTCTGTCTAAGCTCTCACCTCCTACAGCTACCCTCACACAGCCCAACCTTGTAAATCTTGTAAATAGCATTCTACTGTTGATGTGTTTTAAAATGTTTGTATGTAAACTGTTTCCACACCTAACCCATATCTGTTTTCCTCAAATGAAACTGTGTGATCCATAGCTTCAAGCTTAATGAATTTGTTAACTGTGCATGATATTGAATGCACTTATGAGTAACTATTTTACATAAGATCTTTAATATTAACTATCATTTGTATCTAAATTGTATAATGCATCTTGGAGCTTTTCTCCCCGGGCCTCCACTGAAAATGAATCAATTTGGCCCAGTAGACTTCCCCTGTAATCAAATTGCAAATAAAATAAATAAATAAATAAAAAATAAAAATAGACAGGTTGAGAAGAACTGCTATCTGTGATACATGTGCTGGCTTCATTGTACATCACTTTTCCAGAGCAAAGATTATGACTAATCACTATTGCAGGATGATGACTCTTTTCACCCAGACCATTAATCTCTACAGAGCACTTGCACCCCTAGGAAATTTGCTACAATGCCAATTCCAAGAGATGCCAGAGGGGTGCCTGGTGAAGGAACATATCTGTGATTATCCAGGAAGAACTGAGGTACCCAGAGGGAGCAGGTGGGATGTGTAGGAACATAGCCAGAGGTAAAGTGGCAGGGTCAGAGAAGAAAAGTTAAAATAATTATTTTGGTCATGTTTTAATTACTATTTGTAAGACTGCAATAGAAGATACTAGGATTAGTCTGAAGAGGGTGAAACCCCAAAAAGACAGTGATGTTTCTTTTTGATTTTTTGCTCCATGCCTGCCATCAAGCCTTCCCCTCATGAGACTCAGCACATTTAATCTCCATATCACAGATGTACCAATACAAGGTAAGTCACCCTGAGTAGGTCAGTATCCAAGCAGCCATGAGACTGCTTCATTGCCCTGCTCACAGCTGGTACCTCTGTTCTGTTCCTGTTGCAATACACACCCGTATTCCATCACCCAGGTAAGTCCAGCTTACTCCCCCTTGACAAATCATACTTATCCTTGGACAGAGAACTACATAATACTTCACATCATCTAGAATGTGATCAATGGTGTTTGTATATGGCCCTAAATGTGCCCCTGGTGATGATATGTGTATCTGCATCACTGTAGGGACTACCAGTACCCATTTATCTATGCATGTATGCTCCCTTGCTTGCAAAGACAAGGGTTACCACCACTAGGTTGGGTAGCTGCAATGCACATAATTTCTAATTCATAAACCTTCTTTCTGTACTTCAGACCTCTGCCTACAGCACAGGAGTGGAAGAAAACCCAAATGAGAACTACCACACTCTCCGCCAGGATGAGTGACAGTATTCACTCATTTTTCATCCTCCCCTACCTGCATCTTCCACTTACAGAGCTGCTAGTTCAAGTCATCTGAGTCACAGTCAGGGATTTTCCACTCTGCACCACAGAAGTGGGACCAAGCTAGTGATTTTAACTCTAAACTAAAGCTGCACAGTATAAAGTTCATTTGTTGTTGTTAGTAAGTCTTGGCTATTACCCAAGGTGGCAGTACACATTTACAATTACAAATCAGTCTCCCATCTCAGACCGAGCCTGAAAATGGTCCTGTAGGATCAGTTTTCTATTCAGTTAGCAAAGGCAATTAAATAAATAAATAATTAAAATAAAATAAATATAAATATACTGTACCTCCTTAATGTTAATTGCCAGTTGCATATTAACTGATATCAGTGCTGAGATTCAACTCCCTGAAGTCCTATTGCTCATTAATTATCGGTGGCATGAGTGCAGAAGTTAAAGCCCAGAGCCCCTGACTGGAACAAATAACTCTTCAAAATGTCAGATAGTCTTAAATTATATTTTCATGCTTCACTGTCCAGTCTACTAAAATGCAACTTGATTTGGTCAAGTTTTTAATTGTCACTACTGCCTTTTCCTGAATCTCCACCATTTGCTGCCTACCTGACTCCATCACTTCCTGTTGCTCATGTAGTTATTCAGTATCCTTAATTAGTGGCAACTTCCACATCAATCATTCACATCAAATTCCACAGCTAGATGTGTATCATTTCCAGGCTGGTAGTTACCTCGAACACATTCAGTCTTTGAATCTTTGGATACAAATACTGACTATAATGGTGACTCACTTCTGACTCTCATACTCATCTCCCCTCAGGCATTCCACTTCCCCAGAATGCTCCATTTTTCCATAGGTAATCATTCATTGACATATTTGTATTTAATTCACAACACTATCCAGTACTGACATCACTTTGTTACCCTAGTGTTCCTGCAACTGCCGCCTAAGGAGGATAAAATAGATGGATCATACACATCCATATAAACACAAAACACTTGTATTTTACAATTAACATTTATCAACCAGGAACTTTCCAAGATGGCTGCACAGTGAGTAACAAACAGCTTAACTCTAGGTCTCCCAGTGTAAAAACAGAAGTTTAGCAGAGAAAGCCAGTGGACCTAGATTTCTGTGTAAATTTCAGTAACTGACTAGTAGGTGCACTTCCAGGATGACAAGAAAAAAGAACTACAGAGGACCTGAAGGAAAAATCAGCTACAAAAGGTGAGGATAAAACACTGACTGGGAAAAGTACTGTAGCTGATCAGCAAAAAGCAGTGCAAGTTCTAGACATGACTTCCAGTAGGGTCTATATCACTTGATAGAAACACCAATTCAGCGAATACCTATTAATTGACTCCTATTCAGCGAACTATCCTTTTACTGAATGATCAAATCAGCGAATGTTTTCCCAGGGCACTAACTTAGAAGGCCATCATACCAAGCGATGCACACCGCAGCATATCAAACCCAACAAAGTGGGGAGCTATGCCTCCACCTACAATGTGGGGAGGGAGGATGCACCCCTAATTATATGCACTAACTCTGAGATCACACTACAGTGGGGAAAAGGGCAAATTTCCACATGTTGGCTAACTAACTCAGTACCCTGGGAAAAAAGTTTGCTGATTTGTGCATTTGATAAAAGGAAGTTTGCTGAATAGGAATAGATGAATAGGTATTCATTGAATTGGTGTTTTGATCAAGTGATATAGACCCCTTCAAGTAACTTAGAGGAAAGTATAAGGCAACTGCACACAGACCTGGCTAAAAATAAATGAAACGCTGATGGAGTATATCAACTGAAACAATAAAAGGCTGGAAAAATTGGAAGAAGCTTTAAACATATATTCAGATAAGGTGATAAAACTGCAAAACTCAGAGGTCAAAATGAAGAAAAGGCTGGCTGAACATGAGACTGCATGAGAAGAGATGTTTCAAAAAGTAATAGAATTAGAGGACACGGCATGTAGGGAAAACCTGAGATTTTCTGCTATACCCAAGAAACCGGAAGGAACAGGCTGCATTAATTTTATGAAAGCATAAATAAGCAACTGGATTGGTATTCTACAACAGGAATTGTTAACAGAAAGGGCACATTATGTGTATGCTCCAAACCTGGCTATGAGAAAATAACCTAGACCTTTAATAGTAAAGATCCAATCTTATCAGCAAAAGGAGTTGATTCTGACAAAACTGTGTCAGAAGGACAAAGTACTAAAAGTGTGAGACAGCAGAGTGTTTGTGGAGAATGACTACCTATTGTACACTGGGCAGAAGAGGAGTAAATTTATTCCATTATTCACAGAATATTGGGAAGCAGGAGTGAAATTCAAACTGCTGTACCCAGCTGTTTTCAAAATATGTTTCCCTGGAGAAACAAAATCATTTTTTGATGAAGTACATGCTAAGGAAGAAAGACAAAAGTCTGTCCAACAAAAAGTGAAACAGAAGGAGATTCTGCTTCTTGTTCTTCTAGTAATAAAGACCACAGAGAGACTGTTCCAGTGAAATCTTTTCCAGAGTTTCAACAGAAAATGTTTGAAAGAGGGATAAAAGCACAGGAGTTAACTAGAAGAACTGACGGTATGTTGGAAATTAAGCAGAGACAGTGTTTTGCAGACGGAGATGAACAGAAATAGAACAAGAAAAGCTGGAAAAGTTGGACTTTGTTAAACTTGTAAGGAACTCTAAAGCATATACCCTACTTCATGTCATTAATGTTTGGAGAATAAAATCAGTAACTTGGAAATTGACAAATGGTTGATTACATGGATTACAAAGCAATAATTATATTTGTGAAAAATGACAGAACAAGAAAACCTGGAAATATTGGACTTTTTTGGACTTTGTTAAATTTATAGGGGACACTAAACCATATGCCCTACTTCATGTCATTCTTCTTCTTCTTCTTTCGGCTTTTCCCGGTTAGGGGTCACCACAGTGGATCAGCTGTCCGCTCATGATTGGCAATGGAGTTTTACAGTGTCGAGTTGCCAGCCGGTGCCCAAACTTCCACAGAAGGCACACACACACACACTCATGCCTAGGGCCAATTTAGAGTGTCCAATCCACCTACAGCATGTCTTTGGGATGTGAGAGGAAACTGGAGCTCCCGGAGGAAACCCACGCGACCACAGGGAGGACATGCAGACTCTGCACAGAAGGCACCCCAGCCGAGGATCGAACCAGAGAACCTCTTGCTGTGAGGCGGCAACACTAACTGCTGCACCACCACGGCCACCCTGCCCTACTTCGTGTCATTAATTTTCAGAAAAATACTCAGGAGAGAGGAAGAGGAAGGAGGAAGTTACGTGTAAGTAAAACAATTTTTTTTCTTATTAGTGCTATTTAAATAGTGCATGATTTTCTTTTCATGTTATAAAGCAAAATTTTTAGTTATTTTTAAGTGTAATGGGGATACCTAATGTAAATAAGTGCTCCTGTTTTTTTTTTTTTCTTTCTCCCTTCTTTGCTCTTTCTCATTGTTCAGATTTAAGAAATGTAGGCACTGCAATGTAAAAAAAAGATCTGGTTAAAAGAGCATGACAAAAGAAAAAAATAACATGCTTTTTCTCATTCTTGCATAGAAGAATGACTGGGTTAAGGCCATTAGCTTAATCTAGTAACACGTTTTAAGAGAAAGCAAGTAAATGAAAAAGAATATTGAATATTATAAGGCTTTTTTCTAGTAAACAGTTTTGTGTCTGGTTCTCATGTCTTTAGCAGACAATCTAATAAAGTGAAATGGCTTGAAGAAAATGCTTTCTGAAAACATAAGTGTTTTCATAGCTGATAGAGTTATAAAGATAAGACAAAACCAGACAGCACTTAATAGAACCACAGGCTATACCATGCATCTTAGCATGGATAAGGTTAGCTCAAGGCTGTGTGTGTGGCTGTCAGTCTGGAATATTTATTCCTATTAGGAGAGTAAAACTTCAATATTTGAAGATGTACATAGGTTTGTGCATTATTATTAAGTTAATAGGTTTTAGGCGGGTATTGTGTTTGTGTGTGTGTTTGTGTGTATGTGTGTGTGTGTGTGTGTGTGTGTGTGTGTGTGTGTGTGTGTGTGTGTGTGTGTGTGTGCAGTTTTGTTTGAGGGTTTTCAATAAAACAAAAAATTCTGTAAGATATGACATAGGCTCAAATGGAGATGGCATGAAACAACTGTATAAAAGATTAACCTGCCAAACAGAGTATGCATGTAACACAAAAGCTGGAACTAGACATTTAACAAAAAAGTTGTTATACATAAAATATGGGAATATAATTTCTCAAGAATGTTATGCTTTCTATAATGTCTTTAAATGTTAATGGTCTCACAGATAAATACAAAAAAGAAAGAGTAGAGAACTATATTAAAATGTCGAGTGCAAGCTAGTGGAGACAAACTTGAATAGAACTAAACAAGTGAATTTGATAAAGGTTTTCAGGATGGTTATTCTGCAGAATACCTGGGGCAAAGGAAGAGAGGAGTACTGATATTAATTTCAAGAAGAGGTCCAATAGTTTATAGAAGAGGACAAAAAAGACAATCATGGTAGATTTGTAGTACTAAGGGGCTACTGGCAAGGGAGGAAGATTACACTGGCATGTATTTATATTCCACCGAAAACTGCTATAATGGAGCTTAATAAAATTCTGGGAGAAATAATCAGCTTTCAGCAAGGGATATTACTTACAGGTGGGGACTGAAATTTGATCTGCAACAGTGAAGATGTGTCTGGGGGGCCCAGAAGGGAAAATATAACAAAAGAAGCTATATTTTTAAAGACAACTCTGAAAATATTTGGCATGAAAGATGTGAATCCAGTACTAGGAGGTCAGAGTAAATTTGCATATTATTTCTCAAGATACAAAAATTGGGCTAGGCTACACAGAATTTACATTTCAAAGGAACATGTGCATTTGAAGCTGATACGCACCTAATAACAATTTCAGATCATGTGCGAATAATAACTAAAATATAACCAAAGGGTAATGAAATAAAAATGAGATACTCTCACTTTCCCAACTATCTGCTGAAAAGAGAGGAATTTAAGGAATGGGTAGTGGAAATTATTCAGGAGCTATTAGAGAAGATAGAAACAACTTCTGAAAATATAGCTAGGCAATGGGATAACATTAAAGTGGAGTTTAAAAATAGGGTGGAAATAAAAGAGAGGGAGGTATGGTTAAGAAGTAACAAGAATTATTTAGAGGGATTGACAAATGTAAAGTATTGCAGAATAGGGGGAATCTCACAGAACAAGAACAGGAGCAACTGCAGAATGCTAAACAGAAAATAAGGAATTACCTCGATAATATGCATGAGTTTAGAAAGACTGCTATTAAGCAAGTGATTTTTGATAATAACTCTAGAGCACAAAGACTTTCAGCACAATGACTCAAGCAACAGAAAGTAGAACGGGCTGTCACCAAGCTTAGGGAGACTATAAAAAGAAGATAACAAGGGATCCTGAAGAAGTATTAGAAATATTTTGGAAATTCTATTAAGGTCTGTATAAAGCAGAGAAATATAGAAATCAAGAAAAGATACAAATGGAAATGTTTATGGAATAATTAAATATCCAAGGTTAGAGATAGAGGAGGCTTAATTACTAACAGTTAGGATAGGAGAAGATGAGATAAACATGGTGATGTATAACCAATCTACAGGAAAGTCCTCAGGAATAGATGGCATTCCTGTTGAAGTCTGGAAGCTAGAAGGGAAAAACTGATAAAGATCTGGAAGGTTTTGTTTAACAGCATTTTAAGAGGAGGAGAAGCACCAACATCCTGGAAGAAAGCCGTGATAGCTGTAATACCTAAAGAGGGTAAAGAAACATCAGATCCAGCTTCATACAGGCCCATTTCAATACTAAACCATGATTATAAAGTGTTTATGTTTATAATGGCTAAACGAATAGCAAAACTGATGCCAAATTGATAGATATGGATCAATGTGGTTTTGTGGAGGGTAGGCAAACATTTGGCAACATTAACTGAACACTGATGATATAGAGGGAAGCAGAATGTAAGAAAATACCACTGCTGTTGGTGGGTCTTGATGCTGCAAAAGCATTTGATGGAGTAAGCTGGAAATGTATGAGCAGAGCAATGGAAGCATTTGCATTCCCTGATAAAATTATAGTATTGATTAGGAGGATATACGAGGGAGCGGAGGCAAAAATTAAAGTGGGTGGGGACTTCTCTGATAATCTCTGCTTGAGCAGAGGAATCAGGCAGGGTTGCCCTCTCTTCCCTTTGTTACTTGCATTATATTTAGAACCACTGGAAAAGAAAAAATGAGACTCAGAAATTCAATTATATAATTGATATGGTAGTCAAAGAAAAGCTGGCTGTATTTGCAGATGACATTAGTTTATACCAGATAAAACCAGCAGGGGACATTACAGTGTTGTAGAACATATTCAGACAGTTTCAAATATTTTTGGGACACAAAATTAATGAAGCTAAAACAAAGGCAATAGTAGTAAATTATGTACCTAGATATGAATTGGTTCAGCAATATCCATACTTATAGGGACATGATAAAATTAAATATTTAGGAGTATGGATTATAAATGATTCCAGTGTGTCAGCTAAGAATATGTGGGAGGAGACTAAAACAAAAAATAATGCAAAAACTGAGAAAATGGAAGCTCTGTTATATGGATATTGATAGTAATAGCCTTTTTCAGCTATGTTAGGAACCTGGGTGGAAACTCCCAGATATGCTCAGAATTAGTCCAAAATGATACAAAAATCACTGAACCCACAGACATTGCCAACATACTGGCAGACAGGTTCAGTGCAAACTTCTCCCCCCTCTCCCCCCCTAAAGGAGAGATAACTATCCCAGCGGAGTGTAGCCTCCCAGACATCTCAAATGCGCAGGTGAAAGCTGCTCTCTCTAAAGCTAAAAACACAGCATCAATGGGACCGGATGGTGTCCCCGGCTGTGTGCTACACGAGCTAAATGAGGAATTAAACCCGCACATAAGGCAGCTGTTTAATCTCAGCCTTACCACAGGATACGTGCCTAAGGAGTGGCGTACGGCAACTGTGGTCCCACTCCACAAAGGTGGTGCCTCTACGGACCCTGGTAATTACCGCCCCATAAGCTTAACAAGTCTAGTCTGCAAAGCTATGGAGAGGATCATAATGGAGCTCATAAACAAAGATATAGGGGACTTGCAGACATTGGACCCGACCCAGTTTGGCTTCAAGGGAAGATCATGCCTTTTGAACTTGGTCGACTTCTTCGAAACACTCACCAAGGCCATTGATGAGGGAAAGGCAGTCCATACAGCCTACCTTGACCTTGCAAAGGCTTTCGACACAATACCCGACTCGGGTATTGTAGAAAAACTTACCAGCTTAAATGTAAACCCATATGTCACAAGATGGGTTGCAAACTGGCTTAAGGACAGAACCCACAGGGTTAGAGTTGCTGGCGCTATGTCAGACTCCAAGCTGGTCACAAGTGGTGTCCCACAGGGCTCGGTCCTTGGCCCCCTATTGTTCGGCATCTACTTCTCAGAAGTACAGGCCAACATGGGAGGTCTTTGGCTGACAAAGTTTGCAGACAGCTGCAAACTGGGTGCCATAGTGGAAAGTGCATCGGACACGGATATCCTTCAGAAGGGACTCACGGAAACAGATAGCTGGTGCCAGAGCCATGGCCTGAAGTTAAACGCCAAAAAATGTATAGTCATACCCTTCGGGAAAAACAAGGTAACCCCAAGCTACCATATAGGTGGCAATCCACTAAGCACAGAAGAGGTTATCAGGGACCTGGGGACCCAGGTTGACAGTGGCCTTTCTTTTGACACTCACGTTGCTAAAGTGGTTAGAAAGACCTTCTACATTGCCCACCTGATCATGAAGGGATTCACATCCAGATCTAGTGAGGTCATTGTTCCCCTGTACTCTTCACTTATCAGACCAATGATCGAGTACAATGCCCCATTCGGGATGTATCTCGCCTGACATCTGCAGCAATTGGAGAGACCCCAAAAGTTTCTCACCAAAAGGATAAAGGGACTCCAAAATCTGTCATATGCTGCCAGATTGAAGAAACTCCAGCTCTATTCAGTCGCATACCGTCTGCTCAGAGGTGACATGTGCCTGACATACAAGGCCATGTCCAACCCGGAATTAATGGACATGCTCCACCTCAAAAAATCCAAATCCACCAAAACCACTAGAGCAAGCAACTTAAACCTTAGCACGGATATAAATAGGACGTGCTGGAGGGATAGATTTATCACTCAGAGACTCCCTATGCTGTGGAATAGAGTCCCGGTCCATGTGAGGCAGAGCACCTCGCTGGCTCTGTTCAAGAGAAATCTTGACCTGTGGATGGGAGATCGTAGGTTTACCCCGGGAATCATCTCTGTGTCACTGCTGGACAGAGGCACAACAAACTAATGGGTACAGTATTTTTTCATATAAGGGGTGGCGTAAGCCACAAAAATTCAGGCTAGGCTTATAAATGCCTTGGGGCAGATAGCCTAGTATAAACCTATGAACCTATGAACCTAAGATAAAAGCAGTTAAAATGTTTTTAATCTCTTTAGTTTTATAGACAGATCAGGCATATTTTTTATCAGCCAGAGGAGAAGTTGTTACTAGCAATAAACAAAGAGCTGAAGGATTTTACCTGGGAGGGGAAGACGGCAAGAGCCAAGTGGGTTAAGCTTATTCTTCCAAGAGAAGAGGGTAGATTGGGATTACCTGATTTGAAGGGGTATTTCAGAGCAACACAATTAAGGCTCCTATACATAGCACAAGCAGAAAACTATAATTCAAAGTGGAAAGAGATGATGATGAAACAGGAGGGAAGTTCAAGAAACAAGGAGAGACCTGGATTTTGGATGCAGACTTTTAAGGTCTTTAACAATAATCATACAGAATATTATATTCATAAAGTAGCAGAAAGTATTTTAAGAACTAATCCAACATGGGAATGGAGAAAGGAGATTCTGCTGATAGGGATGACTGCAATTAGGGATACAGGCTATAGGCAACAAGAGGTTGAAATTTATTGGAGAAAACCGGCAAAGGAACTAAAGTATTGGGAGCAAATAACTAGCGAGGGAAAGGTAACAGAATGGGAAGATGCCAAGAACTTATTTGGACTTCAGGTTAGAGATTGCATTCCCTATCAAGGAGTGATATCAGAGTATAGGCAAAGAGAAAGAAATGGGCGGTCCTAAATGAAAGACCAGCACTGGTAGAGTTTTTAGTAGATTAAACTTTGAATTGTTTTTAGTTTACTTTTGTATTAAGTAAAATACTGTTCTGTACTCTCGAGGAGCTTTTCTCCCCGGGCCTCTGCTGTAAATGGATATGTATCCAGCTGGACTAGCCCGGTCAACAAATGTAAAATAAATAAAAAAATAAATAATCTAGAACAGAAGTTGCCGTTAAAAAAGGAATAATGAGTACAGCATATAAAGTACTGCATGATAACTATAAGAATCAATCAGAGGGGGTTAGAAAGGATTGGGAAAAGAGAGTGGATAAGCAATTCACAAAGAAGCAATGGGGAGATATATGTATGTCTTCCAAATATGCAACAAAGTATACAAGATTTAGGATCTTTGCTTGGAAGTGTTAACATTGGTATTTTTAGGGTCTAATCCACGGTGGTGCAGCAGTAGCATTGTTGTCTCACAGCAAGAGGTTCTCCCGTTCGATTCTCGGCTGGAGTGCGGGGAGTACCTTCTGTGTGGAGTCTGCATGTCCTCCCCGTGGTTTGGTGGGCGTTTGAAAGACATGCGTAAATGGGCATGTTGAACGTCGTGCTGGCACCTTGGCATTCGTGAAAATCTACTGCCAATCATTAGCGGACCAGAGTTCCGCTGTGGCGACCCCTAACCAGGAAAAGCCGAAAGACAACAACAACATATTATATAAGCGAATGCACTGAATTGCGAACGCTATATAATCAACTAACAATCCCCGAAAACCGAAAATGTTGAACACACTGATCAGCGATTTTTTTCCCAGGGAAAAAAAATAATCGCTGATCCGTAAAAAAAAAAAAAAAAAAAAAAAAATCAAAACACAAAATAAAGTGGGGGGCTTCTTTAGATAAGGGGAGGAGAAAATTACATAGGAAAAGATGGGAAATGTGGGATCAGTACATGCAGAGGTGGAATGAGGTTTAAAAGAAGGCAGGAATTGAATGAGCTATGTAGTGGTTGACTGACAATGAATATAAGTGATGTATAATGTTTGCAGCTACAGTTGTGTCGGCATGGTTTGTAATGCATAATGTAATGTATAATGTTTGCAATTGAAATTGTGTTGGTATGGTTTATTTTCATTTATATAAATGTAAAATTATCTATGTCATATATGATAATTTAATAAAGATGTTTCTTGTGTAAAAAAAATTTGCCAAAGAAAACTTCATATTGCATTCTATATTATGACCAAAACAAACCAAAGTTATTTTAAAATAAAAAATCTCTCTTTGCATTCTATTTGTTTATTGTGTTAACACTCCTATCACCAATACAAACATTTTCTAAAACAATTATTTTAAGACAGAACAACTCAAATGTCTTTCAGTAAAACAAACAGCTGCTGGGCTAGTTATGTTTTTATTTCTTATAATCCTAGCATGTTCTTGTGCCTTATACACTTAAGGCTCCTCTGTTTTTCTCAAATGAAACAAATCACATGGTCATTTAAAGCATAAACTACCCCTTCAGTCTGACAAATATATCTCTTTATAGTGTCATACTTCCTTCCATTAACAAATATAAAAGAAGAAGCATTTTTAAGAAAAAAATATTGGGTAAATGACTTAATTTGACCTTCTTCAGCATTTGTATACTTCCAAACACCAACAAGTGAATAAACCTTCTCAAGATAATTGGGAAAAACAATCTATGTTTTAAATTACATCTCTTGCACTCACTAACAACATGCATAAAAAGCAATGTCTGTGTAAAAGCTATGTCTAAAAAATCATGATTCAAATATGCACTGCTCTATCTGCTACTGCAAATATTCTTCTTTGATGCCATCACTGCCACAGTTCTTGTCTCTTCTCATATGTAAACACAAACTTTCTCAAAATCAATGTGGGTTTACTGTACACAGCCTTTCTCATACAGACACTGGCAACCAGATCACCTTCTTACCCCTTGATGATGATTGTGTAAACTGCATACAGAATGATGGGACAATACTATGCTTTAAAAGTCCCTTATTTAGAATGCACAGTAATCAGCTGAATGAGGCCAGGGCTCCATCCAAGACTAGATGACAGTAGCTATGATGAGTTTACAAACAAGCCAAACAGTTGAGTGTGCCCAAATAAAGGCACCAGATATTCTTTTAAACCATAACAAATGTTATTGAATATGTAACATGGTGGAGTCACTCAACAGTAATGTCAATACCACCAGCTGAACAGGAATGGTAGACTTGGGAACAGATGAGGGAACACAGTGTCTGATCATCTGTAGACAGAATTATGCACACTGGGTGTGCAGTGGGATTGTGGGCAGGGCATAAAAAGAAAAAAATTAGTTTGGAATGCTTCCTCAGTTTGGCTGTTAGAGGAAGACATAATCCTATGGCAGCTGTAATGATTCAGACTTGGTATATGAAAAGGCAAAAAATGTTATTTGTATAACAATAATCTCAAACATTGATTCTCAAACTGGCATTAAGCACAGAAAAATTGAGGCAAGGTGTTTAGTACTAGCACAGGATAATTTATTTTCACTTCAGTGTAATGACAGCATAGTTACTAGTTGATTATAATGTCCCTATCTATAGAATCAGTTTCATTTTAAGTACAATTCATTTTAGTGATGCAAGGCTTTAAGTGTGCTTAGAATAGACCATCATTTACATGCCTAAGCCCTGTATACCCAAAATGGTGTTTTTGGCTGGTAAAATTAATTTTTGAGTAAGGCTACCAGCAAGGATGGTGTTAATTAAAAGCCTCACATGTTCTAACTCACTCTTTCTTGTTCCATTTTGCAAAAAGAGTTTAAAATGCCACTGAAATGAACACTCACTGCATTCAACTATGCAACTATTTATTTGCTGGCAAGTTTTCTGGCTAGTTAAATGATCTACTTTGAAACTCTTCAAACATTACCCAGGTTTTACCAGTTTAACAGGGGAGAGTGGAGTAGAACTGTTGGACAGTGCAAGTTGGGAAGGTGGCCTAATGGTTAAGGTGTTTGCCTTACAAACACAAGGTGCAAGGTTTGAGTCTCACAAGGGATAATTGGCTAAGCTTAAAATGGCTCATAAGGGTAGTTAGCTTAGTAAGAATCAATGAATATGAGCATTGAGCTGTAGCTGCTGTGACCTGTATTCAGGTGAAGGACTCCAAGTAAGGACAGAATTGATCAGGCTTATAACCCTCAGGATTTTTTTAAAGTATTTTATGGGGAGGCAGCACCTCAAAATGTGTGAATAGTACACAAACCAGGGAATATTGTCATATCTGTCTGCCATTTTAATGCAGAAACTTAAGCCCAAGAACTGCTAATGAACTTTGTACTGTACTCCTGTTTGTCCTTGAAAAATTGTAATTATGTCTGCTGGGTTTATCTACACACACACACACACACACACACACACATATATATATATATATATATATATATATATATATATATATATATATATATATATATATATGGGTGTGCATGTGGTATAGCAACTTGCCAAAGCAATTAACCATTGATAACAATCTTATCTTTGGAAACCCATCATAATCACAAACCACTGTAACCATTACCTACTAACAGCAAAGCATATACACATATGATTAACAAAAAGATAGATACACAGTTGATTACATGGGTGGGTGGGTCTTGCCCTTCCCACTCCTTTGACTTGTATAACTTCATGATCACATGACCACTGAAAAAAAGTGAAAATCCGCATACAGTTAATCACTGCCAGAACAAAATATTGAAATTACACTGGCAGTGATTATTAGAATAAATAAATGCCAATAATTATACTATCTATATACCTAACTATATCTCTGCTTATATTTATTACTTAATTCATTGTAGAGCCATCCATTCACTACATATTTTATTATAATAAAACAGCACATGATAAATATTCAATGCAATTCAATAAATCATGAGAAACGGTAACTCTCTTGAAAACTCAATAATTTCACAACTTTACGGTATCCTACATATGTATGTGTGTGTGTGTGTGTGTGTGTGTGTGTGTGTGTGTGTGTGTGTGTGTGGGTGTGTGTGTATATGCATGTGATAATATATACTTACATGCAATAATGCATATTACATACATATACATTTTACCTTGGTTGTGAATTGGCATAAATTTTAAGGTGTTTACCTCACAGACACGGGTTATAGGGTTTGATGCTCACCTTTGCGGGGAACTGACAAGGCTTAAAGTAGCCCAAAATGTCAGCTAGCCTAGTACTTACTATGAACCTATATATCAAAATCACTAATTATACAAAATAATCCATTCATATGAGCAATTCACAACACCGACGATGGCAGAGTAAGTAGGTCAGTATGTCGAATGTCATGTCGAGTATTTGAATTCTGCATTATTCAATATACTGTTTCCTCTGCATCTTTTACAACAGTAACTTAAGTTCTGTTTTTCAGCAGTGAGAATGTACTGCACAATGCTGAACTTCACATTTTTGCAGGGGGAAAGCTCCCCTGCACCCCTCCATGGGGGACTGCTCCCTCCCCACACCCCCTGCAAATTATATTGTCCAACTCTGAGATCGCACTACAGTGAGGAAAAGCATAAATTTCCCAATCTGCACTGTACCGTGATCTCTATTCAGAACATCGACCACATATCAGCAAATGCACAGTAACATTCACTGCACTGCACAGTCGCAAACATGAAGGTCACAATACGGGATTCAGGCAACTGTCATTCGCCATCCTATGTTCGCCGAACCTTCATTCTGTATTTTGACAGTAAACCTAGATATATATATATATATATATATATATATATATATATATATATATATATATAGTTCTGTATCATTTTGCCAAATATAGGTTTAACTGAAAGAAAAAGGTACAAATGACTGAAAATGCATTTGACTAAAAAGTAATTTAATTGAAAACATTCTACACAACATTTATACCATTAAAAGCTTTAGGTCACATTTCCGTGGTTTCACATCATCTCTGTCAAGGGGGTACAAGTTTTCCTACTGCGACTGACTAATGTAGTGACCACTGATCATAGTCATGTCCTGTATTCAGTGAAGGACTGCAAGTAACATCAGAAATGACACCTCAAACACAGTGCAGGAGGAAACTGTGTATGGTACAGAATATCTTTTACAGTGGAATGCTTGACCCCACATCAGGCCATGGTCACATACTGAGACCCCCCCATTCCTTCACAGGAAGAAATTGTATATATCACAGAATTCATACTCCCTCAAGACCCCATCTCAGTTTCCTGTGACATGCCCAACACCCAGTGTACGTTGACAGCCTTGTGTCATTGTATCCCTAGCCACCTGTGCACCTGATAATAATTATAGTTCTATCCACTGCACCCTCCCATCTGTGCGGTATGTGTACGAATGTCTGATGTACAGTGTAACTGACCAACACAATCTCATATTTGCACTGCATGCATCATGCTTACTCTGTTTATTATAGTGATGTCACCGTATGTCCAATATAGGCCCACAAAGATGGACATGATGTTGCCACTTCACTTGCACTGCCATGTACTGTGCTCATTACTGTCTGGTGTGTGGGAAGTCATGAGTTTGCCATTTTTGCTGTTCCACCACCCTCTCCTTGGATTATGGTGGTGATGCAGCTTTCCAGCTGGGCATGTATTTATGCAGTCCAAGTATCCATTGACTGGCTTACCTGTCTCCTCATCACCATATTATGTCACATGTAACATGCTGAGAAAATTCACAGATTGTAGCTGGATCATACCGGAGTGCTCCCAGATGTGTTGAAACCATGGAAGGCAGTCTTAAACAAGCTGAAAAAATGCTCTGTGATATTCTATGTTTTTTCATTCATGGTGTTATAGTGGAGTCTGACCATACTCAATGGATTCTGTATGAGTGTCATAAACCAGGGCTTCAGTAGAATCCTGATCCCCTGCAACAGAGTAAGAACATTGGGGGGGGGGGTGTTAGTACATATGGGCACACTACACACGTAACTGCAAAATGTAACATTATTAACAGTGCCTGCATTTACCAACTAGATGGCCCCGAGGATGTTCATTATGCAGGAAGTGATGATACAACTAAGACATGTGCCAAATACGTGAATCATGCGAACTGTCGGTGTGCATTGTGGACATATTAGTAATGATTCCATGTGAAACACGCACTACTGGCAGTTAACAGAATGGTAGCCCTTCCGGTTCACAAACCTTTGTGACTGTGGGACAGGTGGAGCCTTTATTGTTACATGTGTGGAATGTATGGCACCCAGTATCTCAAGAAGGCAGTCAATATCACAGAAGACACTAGTGGTGTTCACTCTCTTTTCTGCTGCGTGCTAGGAAACCATAAATGATCCACCACATCTAGAATCTGTTGAGTATTCTAGAGACAAAGGCCTGTGAGATACTCATTGAGTTCTCAGATGGTTTCTGCAAGGTCCTTATAGATAATATGTAAAGAGCAATACATATCTTGATATCTACAGGTGTGGGAAAACCACATATTCCTACAGATTTTGTGAGTGTTGATGACATATGTCAACCAAGACCCATACAATGTCCTGTGTGACTCTAAAGAGATTGGAAATCTCCTGTTCAGTGAAACTCTGGTAAGTTGGTCATTGATGGTACTGTTTTCATTGGCATCACATGGCAACACACATTCCTGTGGGAATCAGTGAAGCTAAATACTTACATGCAACAATGGCATTTTTGGTGTGTGTTGTCTTTATAGGTAGACACAGACAGCTGGGTTATTTTGTGTAGATGTGTAAGAACTGAGACTGTATTGACCGTGAATTAATATTAATATCATTAGGACTTCATTTTACTACCCTGTTTCATCTGCATGTCATTATGCAACAATTTGCATATATCTTCCATTTCTCTTTTGCGCTCACTTCAACATGGGGCTATGAATCAGCACTAGACCCCTCCTGTCTGTGCAATGTCACTTCCAACACAAGTGAGAGCTGCATACAATGCAACTTGGCTTTGATTTTGGTCTAATTCTTTTAGTTTTGTTTCAGCTGCTGAAATAAATCCCATTACGCTATGACACTGTTACTAATTCTGGAAATGTATATTTACACATATTATAATGCTTTTCACTCTAACTGCCCTTTACTGTTTCTATGTCATTATAAAATCAATCATTGTTTTACCATGTATACAAATTTTAGTTTCAGTTTACAATATCACTAAGTTATAACCCCATAACAAATCATGCTGTTCCTATTGGCCTGGGTTGTAACTGAATTGGAGTTTTTGGACCAGCTGAGCTATCCAGTTAAAAATAAATTAATAAAATAATGTGTTTTAACGAGCCAAACCCCAAAATGACAAGTATAAGTAATCATCTTAAAACAGGCCTATATGTAGCCCTTTTTAGGTGTGGGGACAGGTACCATGGGAACAACATAAGAGAGGAAAAATATTTGAGCAATAGATTTATATACATCCCAGCTCTTAATTGCTTTATGAAAGGTAGGTTGGCTATGGGAGTGTCCCATCCTAATGTTGCTTGTCTCAGTTTCATAGCAAAAGTTGAAGACCTGGTCTTGTTGACTCCCAACACTTTGAAAAATAAACTACAATGCAAACAAAACCAATGAATTCCAAAACTCATTGTGATATCTTTAAAGCATGATTTTGCAAGGGGCAAAGGCTAACTCCTCCCATCCTAACCCTGCTATACCTATATGACCTAATTCAGAGGTTAGTGTGAATTGGAGCACAGAGCATACTCTGTGTGACTTCCGATAGTCACACTTACAGTCTCACTGTTCTGAAGATCTCCAGAAGTTCAGCAGATATTTACTTGGGGTTGATTGAGGGGGTTATGGGCAAAATGGGTACTTCCCTATCCCTATATCTGGGGGAAGTTGGAGAAACAAATTGGGGGCATATTTTTTCACTTGGCTAAGGATCCCAGCCCTTGATCTGCCTTTTGATGCACCCTTGTGGATCACACTGTCATTTCCTTTTAGTACCACTGGATAAAGTCCATTCAGGGGGTCGTCTCCAGTTCAGCTGGTCAATCTGGGCATCTTGAGACAATGCTACAATTGTCTTATGTACACAGACAACCCTCTCCTCCTCCCAACAAACACAAATACATGTGAGAGATGCAACTATATAGCCAAACTGGAGGCTGAACTCTCTCAACTCAGGGCTGGCATGACCAGACAGGAGGAGATGGCAACCACACACACAACAATCCCAGTCCCACATAGACCTACCACAACTGCAAACCAAACACATAAAAACACAAAGACATACTCGAAGGCTCTAATAAAAAACTTACCAAAACAACAGAGACTCCCAAAGCAGACATCCAAAAATCCACCACCTCAAAACAAAACACATGCAACACATACTTCAATAAATCAGTGTGTCGACCAATCGCAGCCCTTAAGGCCAAACACCTTGCCTGATACACTAGTAATAGGTGACTCCATAGTCAGACACACTGATGTCCCACTGACCAGGCTGAACAAGGAGAAGGTGACTGTGAGCTGTCTATCGGGAGCTAGGATCCACCACATAACACACGCACTCAGGTCACTCCAAAGCAAGTACAAATATGACTCCGTCATTGTCCATGCTGGTGTGAATTACCTGAGACGTACCTCCCTGGAATACATGAAAAGAGACATAGAGGAGCTCTACGATTATGTAGCCCAGGCTGGTATGACCCTGACCCTGAGCAGCATCTTGCCCTCACCAAGAATGATACCACAATACAAAGACAAGATGATCAGCTTTAACAATTGGCTCAAGTACTGGTGTCATTCTAAGGGGATCCAATGTCTGTCTGCCTGGGATGATATGTTGGACATGCCACACTGCTTCGCAAGGGATGGCTTACACCTGTCACCACTGGGCTTCCGGATATTGGCTAAGGCTCTTGCCACCCCCATAGTGCCTTTTTTAGGCAAGGCTCAAAAGACAAACCCACCTCCTTAGAAAACAAAAATGGAAAAAAACTAAGGGTAATGCTGCTCAACGCCAGAAGTCTAAAACTCCAAGAGGAGCTAAACCCACACATAAAAATGCTATTTAACCTTAGCCTTACTTCAGGATATGTACCTGAACACTGGCGTACAGCAACAGTGGTCCTACTCCACAAGGGGGGTGCCTCTACAGACCCTGGAAACTACCGCCCCATAAGCTTGACTAGTCTGGTCTGCAAAGCTATGGAAAGAATCATTATGGAACTCATAAACGGAGACATAGGGGACCTACAGACGCTTGACCCCACCCAGTTCGGCTTTGTAAAGGGCAGATCCTGCCTTTTAAACCTGGTTGACTTTTTCGAAACAGTCACTAGAGCCATTGATGAGGGCAAAGCAGTCCATACAGCATACCTGGACTTGGCTAAGGCCTTCGACACAATACCCCACTCAGGCATCATAGATAAGTTAAACAGCTTAAAAGTAAACCCTTATGTCACTAGATGGGTTGAAAACTGGCTAAAGGACAGAACCCATAAAGTTAAAATCGCTGGAGCAATGTCAGACTCAAAGCCAGTCACAAGTGGTGTCCCACAGGGATCTGTCCTGGGACCCCTCTTGTTCGGCATTTATTTCTCAGATGTTAAAGCAAACATGGGAGGGCTGTGGCTGACAAAGTTTGCAGATGACTGTAAACTAGGCGCCATAGTTGAAACACCAGCAGATACACACATCCTACAAAAAGGCCTCACTGAAACGGACAACTGGTGCCGTAGTCACGGCCTTAAACTAAATGCCAAAAAATGTATAGTCATCCCTTTTGGAAAAAACAAAGTACCCACAAATTATCACATAGACAGCAACCCACTGAGTACGGAAAAAGTAATCAGAGACCTAGGGACCCAAGTAGACAGCGACCTCTCATTTGACAGCCACGTTGCCAAAGTGGTTAGAAAAACATTTTACCTTGCACACCTCATCATGAAGGGTTTCACATCCAGATCCAAGGATGTCATTATATCCCTATATTCCTCCCTCATCAGACCCATGATTGAGTACAATGCCCCATTTGGTATGTACCTTACCCGGCACTTGCAACAGCTGGAGAGACCACAAAAGTACCTCACCAAAAGGATCAAGGGTCTCCAACATATTTCTTATTCTGCCAGACTAAAGAAACTTCAGCTCTATTCAGTAGCATACCGCCTGCTCAGAGGTGATCTCTGCCTGACCTACAAGGCCATGTCCAATCAGGATCTGATGGACATGCTCCACCTCAAAAAATCCAAATCCATCAGGACCACGAGAGCTAAAGGCTTAAACCTCGGCACAAGTATGAATAGGACATGCTGGAGGGATAGATTCATAACCCAGAGGCTTCCCATGCTTTGGAACAGGATCCCAGTTCGTATTAGGCAGAGCCCCTCACTGACTCTCTTCAAGAGAAATCTTGATGAGTGGATGGGAGATCGTAGGTTGACCCCAGGGGTCACATCTGTGTCACTGATAGACAGGGGCACAGTAAACTAATTTTATTATATAAGGGGACCTTCACTGTGTCACTACTAGACAGAGGCACAGTATTTTAGATTTATTTTGTACATTTTTGTACCATTTCATGGGGTGGCAAAAGCCACATCACTATGGCTAGGCTTACAAATGCCCCAGGGCAGATAGCCTAGTACTATACTATGAAACTATGAAACTATGAAACAACCTGTGAGACAACAAAAGACTGAAGGAGAAATGCCTAGATCATGATGCTGTGGCAAATTTACTGCTATTGAAGAGAAACAGACAGTTTTAGAAGAGCACTGCAGGTTTCCTACTGTACAAGTAAAATTAGAAAATGTGGTCACCCATCTGTTGTACATTTTGAGAACTCTGTCACACTTAATTTGACAGTGTGCTGTTTGACTGTTCTCATTTTATAGTATTTAATATCTCTACTGTAAAACGTATAAAAACACATCTAATCCTGTTCATCAGCAAACAACTAACCACTGTGTGCTTATCTGACAGCATTGCTATGGAATGTAATTGTTGTTATCATAGGATCGTAGGATCATTGGGTGACTAGGCTAATGGCCTTAGGACCTTTACAAGCCCTTGACAGAATGTGTTGCATTTGATTGATTGTTATTTCTTAATTACATGGTAATCTTTGTTTTGGCATAAAACCTTTCTGAAAGTGTAAGTGCACTGCAATCACAGATAGTTCAATAAATACAAATTAAACTGAAATATAGCTGCTGGTTTTGCCATCTTGGTGTTAATAAATTCTGTTCTTTCCTCTAAACATAACCATACATCACAAAATGTATGTGAAATAAAAGCATAATGGCAAGTAAGTTTTTTAAACGTGTCAGCTTAATTGTGAAATAGAACCAAGCAAACACACCTTATTAAATGAATGTTACAGTATTGCTTGTTCTATTTTTGTATTCCTTGTGCTATATAATTACATTGGTCTTCCAAAGCCTCTGTGGCAGGCATTTTTTGTTTTGGGGCCCTTTTCAGCCATGACCTGGGTGCAGAGCACTCAAGCGCTCAACTGTGTATGTTCATAATTAGGGATAATGCAAAAATAATTAGGGAAAAAGCTCCAGATTAGGGACAGTTATAAATACTGGCACTGTTATCTTAGAAGTTTTCAAAGATGTCTAATTTTAGGAGGGGGGGGGGTAATGCAAAAGTCTGTGCTCAAATTAGTATTGTCCTTGCAAAATAATGACAACTGAGAGGTATGCCAGGGTGCTAGACACAGTTATAGTACAGTGACAGTGTAAGACCAATTGTAAACATAAGAACTTAGGGATTCCACAGAAAACAAGCACAAATAAAGAGAATTACATCCTACATTCTTACTCCTATACAACATAACTGTGCAAAGCAGGATACATATACCTATGATGAAATTTATTTCAGACATTACCTGAAACTAGAATCTATTGAGCAACTACTGTGCCACACCCTACGTTGAAAAAATGTACCAGCAGGGAGAAAGAAAAAGTGAGACACCTGGTTTATTTCAGGTTTGCTATGAGGAAGCTTTTAGAAAAATTACATACTTGACAGACTATGTTGCATTTGATTGATTGTATTTTTTTAGAAAAGCTTGCAATGCCTGTGCTACTCTGTTATTAACAAATAGCAGGGGACTGTACTTCCTAACTTGTGCATATTCTGGAAACTTCTATTGACAAAGATGCACAATATATACATAAGTCAGACTACATGCATAATTTACCCCAAAATAAACCAGTAACATGAAAATGAAATGCTTCTGCAGACCTTGTTTTAACTGCTAACAGCAGTTGCAAAACTCTCTGGTTAATTGTACTTGATATATCAGTGGCTACCTGAAATCTTTTTGCATGTCTGTTTTGAGTATGCTGAAACAATATGTGATCAGTCTTGCTTGATGTATCACTGGCTACCTGAAATATTTCTGCATATGCTGGTTTGAGTATGTACTGCACGTTTTTGTCTAAGGCGTGACTGGAGTGTTAGGAATATTATAATGCCTCAGTGAAGTCAATATGTATTTATATGCAGGATTACTTCATTGTGTCTTGAGTCTGAGAAGAAGCACCAGTAACTGACACACCCAAATGGTTAAAAAATCGGTAAATATAAATGAAATGGTCCACTTACTCAGTGAGCGGCTAAGTAACCATCTGATCAGATTACAACCCCCATGTTACCCACGAAAACAGATCCTATGCTTATTGAGTTTCTGTCCCAAAATGACTAACTATGGATTCAGATGAAGTCTTGCTGTCTGTCTTTATGCAGCATATTAATACTCTTCTAGTAAATCTGTTTATTTAACGTGCTTACTAGAACTGATTTAATTGCCGCACTGGGATCTTCTGAAATCACCAAAAAACAGAACCAAGCAGCTGGAAATCTGAGAAATGTCCTTTAAATTAAGATGAGCTGTTGCTACAAACACTGTGATGACCTGCACCCTTACTGCTGGTAGCATCATAGTTAGAACTTGAAAGCTATGACTTTCCAAGGCAGTTTAATGTATGAATTTTCTCCAGTTCAGTTTGTAGTTGCACTGTACTCAATGAATAATAGGATAGTCTCTGACCCCTCTGTGACCCTGAAATGAATAAAGTGAGACAAAAGCTGCTGGAGGAGAATTTGAGTACGTGCGTGCGTGCGTGCGTGCGTGCGTGCGTGCGTGTGTGTGTGTGTGTGTGTGTGTGTGTGTGTGTTTATAGGTAGCTATTAAGCACATAATGCAGAAGACCACTGAGAAGCCTAGCCTAATCTTCCCAATTACTCCAGAGCACTGTCTGGTTTAGCAAGTCACACAGGAATTTTGTTCCTGCTCCATTGTTGTATGTTCTTGGTGTTAGTATATATGTATAAAGTCTTGAGGGTGAGGGGGCAAGTCTGTGAAAGACACAGAAAAAGGAGAATCTGTGTTTTTTGACACTCACTTGAACTAAAGATGTGAATCTCCATCAACAAATAAATAAGACATTCAATGCTTAAGATGTCTCAGTAATAATCTATTACATAAAAGGATCAAAATTACAAATAATGAACCGATAAAAAGGGCAAAGCATGTCATGCCTACAACTAGTGGGGTTTGACTTTATTGGCCTTCTGAAACCATGTAGCTAGAATACTGGTATGTCCTTATAGGATCATCTGTGTATTTGCCATGGATCTGCTTCACATAGGCTTTAAGTTATTACATAATGCAGACTCTTGTTTGTCAGGGTCTTTTAGTTTCTCTTACATATAACACAAAGTGATAATCTTGCATTAAGGCAAACCTTAATAACTGGATGGATGTTGTTAAATTCATTCCAGGCCTTACTTGTTTTACTACTCCGGAAGCAGGAGGTGCCCTTCAGGATGGATATTGGTAGGGTGATTATGGTCCATGGACTGACTGTGCCTTGTACATTCTACGACTATATAGATATTGACATAAAGCTAGGGGAATAGATAGCCAGCTCTATTGTTGTAGAGTGATAAAGCCCTGACTATGACCTAGCTAACAGACTTTGAGTATCATGTCATGCATGCATCTAATGGAACTAGCCATGAAAAAAAGGAAGGATGACTGATTGACTATATGCCTTTTCCATGGGGAGGCATTCATCAACATATATATCTACATGCATATAAAATACAGGGCTAGCCATCCGGCGGTATGAACCTTGGCTCTAGATGTTAAAAATGGGAAAAAGGGTTTGTGGATGGATATGTGTGTGTGTGTGTGTGTGTGTGTGTGTGTGTATATATATATATATATATATATATATGCATATATATACATACATACTTGTGTGTCTATATATATATATATATATATATATATATATATATATATATGTATATATATATATATATATATATATATATATATATATATATATATATATATATATATATATATATATATATATATATATATATATATATATATATATATATATATATGGTGCCATTAGTTTAGCTGGTGAAAGCATTAGTCGCATGCTAATGTTTGTGGTAGCTTTCATCAATGGTGAAAGTGGCCAAATTATATTACAGTTGCATTTCAACAGGTCATCTGTAATATAATTCAGTTTCCCCTTTCTCCAGGTTTGCATGACCATGGAGTTATGTTTATTTAAATTCCTGGGGTGTGGGGGCATGGAAGTCCCCAATGTAAATGCAAAGTTTTCTATACTTTTTGTTGATCACAAACGTAACTCCTTTCTTCACGTTGTGAATACTTGTGCTAAAGATGTTTTTACCTTAGGTGAAATTAATTGCTAATGAATTTTTTAGACATGTTTTCTCTCAATGAAAGTTCAATGGCAATTACAAGGAATACCCATATATATATATATATATATATATATATATGTGTGTGTGTGTGTGTGTGTGTGTGTGTGTGTGTGTCCACAAACGTACATTAAGGGACAGATTCATTAAGGCCTACAGTATGTGCACACTAAGTGTACATGATCTGTATTTAAGAACATCCCTATCATATTTTTGTGCTTTCAAGTCACTGAGAAAGAATATACTAAGTGTACATGTAGTCTACAGTTTTTGGTAACCTTTATGAATCCCCCTTGATATTTAAGACTGCAAGAAAATCAGTAGGAAAACAAAATTTCCAGGAAGAAGATGTGAGTTATGCTTGTGTTGTCTCTTCACTCAGAACGGTGTACACTTAGTGTACACTTAATATAGGCATTAATAAATCCCAGGGAAAGTATATGTATAAATATATAATGTATGCACGTGCATAAATACACTATATACTACATAACGTAAGAGTAAATTACAGACCCACATCAGCAGACTGAATGCTTTGATTTGTCTGCATGCCTTACCACCATAGTTCATCTCAAAGAGACATCTAATATTAGTAAGATACCATAGTGACAACATTCAAACAAGTACTCTCAGATAAATAAAAGTGGCTGCAGTCAGTCTGATGGGGAAAAAACTGGACATCTCTGAAATCTATATTTGCAAATGAATTCAGGCTGCCATGATTACAGGCCTGGGAGAAAAGGAGTAAATGTCTAACACACTTCATCTTCCCTTAGTGGAACACTTTGTACTTGGGATGAGTTTACAGTGATTCCTCCTCAGTTTGATTTCACATCTATGTTCCTCGTTCCACACATCTGTTTCCACTTTGGCCTCCCAGGCAGGGTCAAGGTCCTTTTATGTTGTTCAGATGACATCTGTCAACAGCTTTTACATGATTTTACTGCACTCACCTACCTGGAACAAATCACGCATGCTCCAACGCTCACAAAGAAGAGGATAAATAGCATTGTTAGTGGCTCAGCAGGTAGCATACAAGCTTATGATGCTGGAAAGTTCAGAAAACTGTGGATTCTCTTCTTACACCAGACTCTTGAATTTATATTTAAATAACAACACTGCAGCTCAGATGGGTGGGGGTGGATTATTGCATTGCTGAGGTGTTTTTCTATAGATGAAATATTAAATTAGGGTCCCGTCTGCCTGAATTAGCATTACTTCAAGTGAATATATAAAATCTATCAGTGATAACATGACATTGTTTGTCACACTAAGCAAGTCTGCTGTGAAAACTGCATTACCTTTTAGAACAGAATTTAGATGAAAACTGCAAATGCCAATGACTCAATAACTGCAAATGACCCAGCGACTGGATCTTTTTAGTACCCATTTATTCACAGCAGTGTGTGTGAAGCACCCCTAGGAGTCTGCCAGAGATGACAAAGAACTGAGAAGTGTACATCTTCATTTACATAAAAACGGTAGACTAAATCAGACATTGTGTGAGGGTTTTTACATGCATGTCCCAGATACCGAACTTGTATGGTCACAGTGCAGTCTTTGTATGCACACTGGTTTCTGCAGCACAGCTCCAGACTGAAAGCTAGCCCATCTTAGGGTACACATCCTGTCTGAAAATGCATTGTTAATTTATGGGAAGGCTAAGAATTTTATTTTGTCATCCGATGGTATGCTGCAAGTGACAATTAACTTTTTACAGAAATCCAGGATCACTTGACCTAGAACTGGTCAGAATGTGACCTCTAAACAATCTGTGCCACAGCACAAAACACTTATGCTTATCTTGTATCTAATTATCTTCCTCAGCTAGCGATGACTATATAAATGTACATTTTTTTTCTGATCTTTACATAGCTTCCTTGTACAGAAAATACTACATTTTCTATATCTTTATGAGAAATAAACCTTTGAATTTAAGGACAAGCCATTAAGATCTAGCCAGCTCTTTACAGCAGCATTTTTAACAATGGTGCTAGGAGTAAAATAAACAGGCAGAAAATAGAACTTAGCAACTTTTGCATAATTTTGTGAGTTGCATCAGACAAGAAAGGGGCAAACTGCATCTTCAGCAAGTGGTGTTCTGAAAACAGCCCAGTCTTCATTTATTATTGCACTGTTAGGGTCAATTTCTCATTTCATAAAGATTTTACCTTGACTGACAAAGCCCTTCTCAAAAAATATATTTTATATATACATATATATATATATGTCAGCAGGCACATCCCCGAACGTGCACATGGTCGAACCGTTTCCATGAATTCCATACCACTAACACATCAAAAAAGTCAAACAAAACAGCGAACACAGACATTTCTGACCACTCCATACCTGAAGCAATTGCTACCATGGGTCAAAATGGGGCAAGATGTTGTGATTTGGAATATTGGCATTCACTGTTTTGAGAAGTCATAGTCTGGAGTTCGCGGAAGTTGTTTCGACAATGTGCCTGCCGACATTATGATGGTAAACCTACACACACACACACACACACACACACACACACACACACACACACACACACACACACACACACACACACACACACACACACACACACACATATATATATTATTGTTTTTTTGAGTTAGTTCTGTACTTCTTCCTAATGGTTACAGCTGCCTCTATGCAGCTATTAACATGCTTGTATTGGGTTTCTGTGAACGGTTCTGCATAGGCAGCAGTGTCCTCAGGTTTTATATGCCATGTTATCACTTAATAGCAGGACATTAACCTTAGAATAGTTCCTGAATATTCTAGGGTTAGCTGGGGGTCCAGGTTTTATTTTTACTTCAAAGGAGACCATTTCCACTAGGGGTTGTGCAACACTCTCCCATATTAGTTAGAACCAGATCCAGTATGAATGCACCCCTGGTTGGTGTATTGATAATCTGGTCCAGGAAGTTTGTGTTTACAAAATCCAGGAATCTCTGTGCCTATACATTTGTGACCTATACTGTGTAATTAAAGTCACCCATGATGAGATGTAAAAAGAGTTCACACAAAATACTGAGTGACACGTCTCATCCTGCTTATGGTTGGTTCACTAAACTTGCAACTCGTCGAAGGTTACGGACCTCCTGATTCATGAACAGTTTTTATCCAACTACAATAAGACTCATTAATGCAGACATAAATCTGGATGTAGCAAAACTATAATAGATTGTTATGCTATCATTCTTTTTCTTTTTTTTCCATACAGTAATTCTATTTATTTATTGCATAGTAAAATTAATATATTCTCATTCAAGTGCAGTTCCAATCACTTCCTTAAGTGCAATTTTCCTAATCTCATCTCTGTGTATAGTGTACTTTTCTTTTCATGTGTTAATCATCTAGTAGTCAGCGTTGTTCAGTGTATATAAATAGTGTACAAGCATGTGCATCAGCTACCTAGATATTTACTTTTGTACTATAGTTATTGTTTAGTCTTTAATACCTATCATGTCTTGTCTTTTTGTGTTTGTTTTCTCCTGTAAAAGAACTGACACTCAAAGCTTCATTTAGGTAGTACTTGTGTTTCCTAAATGACAATAAAGTTTGTTTTGCGTCTTTGAATCTTTTGAATCTTTTGATATTGGGTTGGATGGTGAGTGTTTCAAATAAGTTTAAATATATGAAATGGCTTTCCTAGGTCATAGAGAGGGACCTATAACTTGCAAGGAAGTGGTACTGGATTTTGCCTATGGTGATTTGAACATGGGGAAACTCAAGTGCATTGTTCTGTTTAACCAGCCTTGAAATATATTTATTTTTTATGTAAATTGAGACACCTACACCTTTGTCTCTGTATTTATAGTAACTGTTCTAAATGTGTGGAAGGCATTATAACCTTGCACTGTCGGTGTGCCCTCCGCAGTCTTAAACCATGCCTCAGTGACCACACAGACATCAGCATTCTCTATGGAGAAGAGAGCTTCTAGGGAGTGGAGTTTTTTGTTTAGATTCCTAGCACTGAGCAGTAATACCTTTAGAAATTTGGTTTTGATTTGTTATGTCGAAAGTACTTTCAGTTTGGTATTGTATTAAGGCACTATGGGGGAAGACAATATTTTAGCTAATATTCCCCCTAGAGGGGAGAGGTGCAGATCATCCCTGGCAAAGCAGAGTGGTCTGTTGACAATCTCCTTCCATGCTGACAAATATACACTGGGATAATGACCCCTTTGGACCTAAATGCCATACCCTTATTTATAAGTTATGCAATATAAAAGTATTTCCTTACCACTGTGGCCACATGGTGGTCGAAGGTAAGGTTACTATTTACATGTGTACCAGGTCCCTGACCACTGGGTTGACTCCTAGGGGTGTATTATCAACATGGTAATTAGCTGGGATGGTTGACTTCCCAGAGGGAGGGTACAATTATGTATTCCTTAGCATTATGTTTAAGACCACAGCTTTGGCACCATTTGTTATTCAGATTAGGCCTTATTGAAGAATGCTAGTGTCTTAACAAGTGTTAGATTTTGTAGAGTTTAGCAGAAACCAGCAACACTCTTCTCAAATAGTGTGTTGCCAAATGCATCAGAGCTTGCAGGTTATGAACCAAGCATTCTGCAACTGCTTAAATAGCAGTAGAGGTACAATAACACAAACACAAACAAGGCCCTGTGGTCAATCAAAAACAGCGCACTCTTCTTTCCTTTACACAGTCCCAAGCCAGAAAATGACTTGGGTTCCCTCTACTCTCACTAAAGTGGAACCAAGGCAGTGCTAACTGAAGACTGTAAAAACGGTCAAAAAGTGCAAATATTCAACACTGAAACACTCAATTAGTGCAGCAAAAAAACAAGTGCCAAAACAGTGGATATGTAATATAAGTCTTAGCAGAAACCACTAACACTCTTCTCAAGAAGTGTGGTTGCCAAATGCCTTAGGCACAGAGATTCAAATTTTTAATCAAGCTAGCCCTCTAGCCAATCAAATGAAGGCACAATAAGACTTACAACAGCAATTCCCAGCTCAGAAGGGTGTAGGCTATCCTCTCCTGCCACAAGAATGTAGACCATAAACCTGTTTAATGTAAAATAACTCTTTTGGAGCCCAAGTGCTTAAACCAGAACAAAGACACTTAGAATAACAGACACAATAAGCCATCACCAGCAATTCCCAGCTCTGTAGGGTTAACGCTACCCTCTCCTCCCACAAGAGTGTAGACCATAGTCCTTCTTAATCTAAAATAAATGGTTTGGAGCCCAAGTGCTTAAACCAGAATTAATATACTTTTAGAATAGCAGACATAATAAGACTTTAACCAGCAACTCCCAACTCAGAAGTGTATAAGCCACCTCTCCTGCCACAAGAGTGTAGACCACAAACCTTCCTAATGTAAGATTACTAGTTTGGAGCCCAAGTGCTTTAATCATTAATATATGTATGCCTGTTTCTTAAGTGATAATTTAATTCTTCTTCTCTTTTGGCTGTTCCCGTTAGGGGTTGCCACAGCGGGTCATCTGTTTCCATTTCTTTCTGTCCTCAGCATGTTGCTCTGTCACACCAGCCACCTGCATGTCGTCTCTCACCACATCCATAAACCTTATCTTAGGCCTTCATCTTTTCCTCTTACCTGGCAGCTCCATCCTTAGCATCTTTTTCCCAATATACCCAGCTTCCCTCCTCAGCACACGTCCAAACCAATGCAATCTCGCTTGTCTGATTTTGTCTCCAAACCTTCCAACCTGAGCTAACCCTCTAATATACAGATTTCTAATCCTGTCCATCCTTGTCATACCCAGTGCAAATCTTAACATCTTTAACTCTGCCACTTCCAGCTCTAACTCCTGCCTTTTTGTCAATGCCACCGTCTCCAACCCATACAACATAGCTGGTCTCACTATCCTCTTGTAGACCTTCCCTTTCACTCTTAATGGTACCCGTCTGTCACAAATCACTCCAGACACTGTTCTCCATCCATTCCACCCTGCCTGTACTCTCTTCTTCACCTCTCTTCCACACTCACCATTACTCTGAACTGTTGATCCCAAGTAGTTAAACTCATCCACCTTCACCAGCTCTACTCCCTGCATCCTCACCATTAGTGATAATTTAATAAAGATGTTTAAAAAATGTAACTTTGTCTCATTTTCCTGCATGATTTCTGCTGCTTAGTCCTGCCAGATAAATTATAGTAACTGTTATTTGTTTCCATATGTTTACTCATCTATATTAAGGGTGTAACTAAAAATAGACCCCTATGACCTAGTGTGTGGACATTTAAACCTTAGATTAAATAAATAACTATAACTCACTTTACAAAAGTGAATCAGATAATAGCAGAAGACTTAAATCTGTCTTTATTTTTCCTTTGATTCATCAAACTCTTGGTAAAGTAGAAGTTTATTACCTGCACGGAAAAAAGAAACTTATAAAAACAAGGGATGGGAGATTCTGATTACTATGCATGTGTTTTGACACTAAATTATATTCATTACCAACGGCATACTTATAACATAGTATAAAATTCTCCCCATATCTCTGAAAAACTATGTCTGTCCACTCTCTTGTTTCTAAAATCAGAGAAAAGAGTCCCTTCATTAAGGCTTAATTAAGGGCCAAAATTAATGGGGGACAAAAGCATACAAATAGGGACAAATGTTAAATATTGCCATTTACAAAGATGCTAGAAAAACAGGTTTTGCATTAGCATGCATTCTGAAGGATATGAAATCTGAAACTCAAATGGATGTCATTTTTTAATTACTTCAGTACCAAGCAATATGCCAGAAAACCACAAATTTTATGATGAACAAACCAAAAAATATGAGGAAAAATATCTGGATATTCTGCAAAAATTTGGACAGTTAAGAAGTATGCCAGGGAGGATACATTTGCTTCCAGATGTGGAATGTTTTAAATGATCTGTTAGCTAGCGAGCTAAGATTGAAAGCAGAAAGAAAGACAGGCAGCTGTTTTCCAAGACCATAAAGGGGTGGTGGACGGACTAGAAACTTTAATTGCCCAAGCAAAGCTAAACTGAGCAAGGAAGCAGACAAAAATACAGACTGTGTTCAGGACGATAAACATTAAACATTCTGAAGTGGTGCCACATGTGCACTGCAATTTGACACACTGGCAGACAGACATGTTAAAGCCTAATTCTGGAGCTGTAGCTACTGCTTGTGAATATAAAAACAGGCCTGAAAAATTGCATCTTTGAATACTGAAAACATATGAAACAAACTGTATTTATTTGTTGTTCGGCTTAAGAGAAAAAGACCGTGACACCATAGATGTTGCAGAGTCATGATCAAAACCTTATGATCTTATTCTTCGAATCCTTTAGGGCATATTTCTAGACAAAGACCTATTATAAGGATAATAAATGTAGATATATATATATATATATATATATATATATATTTTTTTAGGGTCTATATCAAAATCACGAAAGACGGAAAATGCAAATACAAATACGTCAACACGTAAAGAACGAACTACCATAAGAGCGAACCACCTATTGAGCGAAAGGCAAAACATTGAACGGATTAGTTTGGCCAGCAGTGTGATTCTAGGGACAAGGGAATATACCCTTTCCCCCACTGTATTGCAATCTTGGAGTTGGTATATTTAAGTAGGGGGGTGTGGGGGGTGCAGGGGGGCTTGCCCCCATGCAAAAGTGTCTTATGTTACTTTTTTGTACTTAGTTTAGGTATACCTGCATGGTGCTGTTGGTTAGGGAAATCCGTTCAATGTTTTGGTTTTCGCTCACTAGGTGGTTCGCTCTTCTGGTAATTCGCTCTTTACGTGTCGACGTATTTGTATTCGTGGTTTCCGTCTTTCGTGATTTTGATATAGACCCTATATATATATATATATATATATATCTATATATAAATAACAAAATTAAAATAAATATATATACATACATATATATATATATATATATATATATATATATATATATATATATATAAAATGACAATAACAGCATTCAAAGAATAGTAAATCACACCAACAACTCTTGTAGTACTTTAGCGCTTTCATCTTATTTATTATCAAGACTTCTTCAGAAAGGCATGTTTCATAGCCCCCGCCAACCCCACAACAACCCCCCGGTCTAACTTTTCACGCAGCCATTCAAGGGGTGGTACCATCCGAACCAGCCAACGGGCGGCACCATCTGCACTGACCCAGTCTTCTGGGACTCTCTTTTATTCATATTCTCCTACCCATCAAACCCCAGCTCCACACTCCGTGTCGTGGGTGGCCCCCAAACAGCCCCCCCTCAAGTCCACACCACATTCCTCCCACTCCCCTCAGGTGGCATATCCACACATTTCTCAACACACACTGATACCCAAGCATAGTAGGACTCTCTACCTGACTCCTCCACCTTCGTCCGTGCCCTTCTTTACTTACCTTTGGAGGCATGGACTCATAAGTTACACAAAGTAACAATATGTAATTTTTGTGTTGTCCTGTCAGGGACGAACCAATCTGGGTGTTAATATTAGACTCTCATCCTTCCCAGTTCCCCCATATTTTTAATAAAATGTTTTGTTTTTTTTTTTTTTGCTTTTGCACACGATCCCTATTAGTATGCACACGGCACCACAAGGCTATTACTGTCTGACCAATTTATCTTATGTAACTGCGATTGTAATGTTAATGAAAATGCACACAGCACCCTGCCTGTTCACACTTTACTATTGCAAAGGAACTGTTGTTAATTTAAATGGCCTGCTAGAACTAATGTATTTAAAGGAAGTGAAAATGGTTGCTCAGTTATGAAACATGTCTTTCTGAAGAAGTCTTGATAATAAATAAGATGAAAGCGCTAAAGTACTACAAGAGTTGTTGGTGTGATTTACTATTCTTTGAATGCTGTTATTGTCACGAAGTTCATTTCTTAGTTAAAATTTCTTCTCTTCGTTCATTTTTTGAGTGCAGTTCATTTTAGTTGTATATATATATATATATATATATATATATATACTTATATATATATACATATATATATATATATATATATATATATATATATATATATATATACACACACACACACACACATACATACTATATATAAATATATATATATATATATATATATATATATATATATATATATGTGTGTGTGTGTATGTGTGTGTGTGTGTGTGTGTGTATACACATAAACATATAGGTTCATAGGTTGGTACTAGGTTATCGGCCCTAGGGCCTATACAAGCCTAACAAAATAAAGGTTCCCCTGCACGTAGGAAAATTGCTTGGCTCCTATATAAAAGTATCAAACAACAAACACAAGCCAGCAAACTGTGGTGCTGTTATTTAATGCTAAGCATTTATTATCATTACTAAAAAGAAACAAAAACAACAAACCGGTTTTGGCTGTAACAATTACATAGCCTTCCTCAGTAATTGTTACAGCCGAAACCAGTTTGTTGTTTTTGTTTCTTTTTAGTAATGATAATAAATGCTTAGCATTAAATAACAATACCACAGTTTGCTGCCTCGTGTTTGTTGTTTGTCCTATACAAGCCTAGCCATAACAATTCCCTGGATATTTCTTCCCACAATATTTACTTCCCTGGACCCCTGTCTAGCAGGGCGACTGACGTGATCCCCGGGGTGAATTTCCTATCTCCCATCCAATTGTCAAGGTTCCTTTTGAAGTGGGCCAAGGAGGTGCTCTGCTTGACATGTATGGGCAGTCTATTCCAGAGTATGGGGAGTCTCTTTGCCAGGAACCTATTCCTCCAGCATGTTTTGTTCATTGTGATGACAAGGTTTAGATCCCTGGAGCGTGTGGCTCTGAGGGATTGGGATTTCTTTAAGTGGAGCATGTTCAACAGCTCAGGGCCTTGTATGTTAAGCAGAGATCGCCTCTGAGTAGACGATATGCCACAGGGTATAGCTGGAGCTTTTTTAGACGGTCAGCATAGGGCATCTGCTTTAGGCCTGTGATTCTTTTAGTGAGGTATTTCTGATATATGTATATCTTATTATGTGTGTGTGTGTGTGTGTGTGTGTGTGTGTGTGTGTGTGTGTAGACACACACACACACACACACACACACACACACACACACACACACACACACACACACACACACACACACATATATGCTATACACACAAACAAACATGTATAAGAATGTTGAGCCTAAAACATCACTGGTGTCCTGTTATGGCTGCTAGATTCAATGTTGCATTTTACTCACTTTCCCTCTTTTATGGGTTTGTATTATCTCAGAGTTGGGTGGGGGCTTTACCCCTGGGGAAAACAATTTTTTGTCTGTTCTGTGATCTTGGGAATGTCAATGTTTTGATTAGTAACTTCACAAGCTTTTAGATACTTTGGAGTCAAATAATCATATGTTGATTAAATGAGACATGACTAATTATTCATAGTAGGACTCATAGGTATGTTGAATATGTATTGGTAAATGATGCTTTTTCTCTAGGGCATTTTTCTTTATGTACCAGGTATGCTATATTTACTGCACCTGCATGGTATTTGCATGGTGTGGTTTATTGGCCTAGAAAAGTATATATATATATATATATATATATATATATATATATATATATATATATATATATATATATATATATATATATATAGGTCTAGGACATTTCACTGAAAGTCAAATTAGTGTGCACTTTTCACCGAAAGCTCAATTCACTGAAAACTCAATTCACTGAAACACATTTTACTGAAAGTTATATATCGCCTTTTCCCCACTGTAGTGCAATCCTGGAGTTAGTATATATAGTAAGGCCGTTGTAGAGGGCGTAGCCCCCTCACATATTTTAAATATTTTGAGCTATATACATGGATACTTGCAATTCCAATATATTACTGTTTTCCTAACACAATATATACATAAAATATGTGAGGGGGCTACGCCCCCCCACACCCCCCTTTTGGGGGTGGTGCCCTCTAAATCCCCTTACTATATATACTCACTCCAGGGTCGCACTACAATGGGGAAAAGGCGAGATATAACTTTCAGTGAAATGTGTTTCAGTGAATTGTCCTTTCAGTGATTTGTGTTCAGTCATTTGAGTTTCAGTGAAATGTCCTAGACCCATATATATATATATATATATATATATATACACGTGTGTGTGTGTGTGTGTGTGTGTGTGTGTGTGTGTGTGTGTGTGGTGTGTGTGTGTGTGTGTGTGTGTGTGTGTGTGTGTGTGTGTGTGTGTGTGTATATGCATAATTGTTGTATATGCCTTGTGGCCCTGGTCTTGCCTGAAATGTTTCATGTACTAATTAACTTACCTGGCTAATAAATTATAAATACATTTTCCCTGGGGATCACTGCAGTGGCTCTGCTGGACAGAGGCACAGGGAACTAATGGCTCTGCTGGACAGAGGCACAGGGAACTAATCTAAGGGGGGCAGCGAAGCCAACACATTCTGGCTAGGCTTATAGATGACCTTGGGCAGATAGCCTAGTACTTGCCTTTGAACCTATGAACATACATACATACACACATATGTAAGTCAATATTCCTAGTTTATGAAGGGTAGAGGCTATATTGCATGCATTTACGTGTTCTGCTGCAGTCAGTTTTGGCATTTCTGGGAGCAGCTGCTGTTTCCTTATGGGGGGGGGGGGCGTTATCAGGAAGGCTGGCTACCAATTAAAACTTTTGTACAGTTTACATGCTGTAGCTATCAATACTATATTACCTTTTAGAGGCATTTGTGTATATAGCATAAACTACAATTAACTTTCTAAAGGACAGCTTGCTGTTAGTGCAAATGTATATACTTGGGACACTTTACATACAGTATTGTGCTCAATTGTTAATCTTGAATAATTTTGGACCTTTTCTTACACTGGTCTCTGAAAATGGCTTGCCCCAGTGGGATTCAAACCTTTAGCAGGATGCAGTAAATAAATGTCTTACAAAATAGCTGTTAATCTGTCAGCATCTTCTAACTGTCTAGAAGGCATTGAGAAACTATTACCTTGTATTGTAGGTTAGGTAAGGTTGCAAAAACATTTGTATTGCACTGAGGACATATTCCAAAGAATAGTTTTAGAAGCCAGAAGTTTCTACCTTAGTACCGAGGAAGGCTGCTTATTGTATCTGTCATTATTGTGTATATCTGTGAATAATTATGTGCCACACTGACTGCACCACAGCAAACAATTTTACCTTAATCTGTAATTTGGCATTTTTTACCATTTCTGATTTGACATTTATCTTGATCCACATAAAAAACACAGCAGTTATATAATTCTGTTTTGGGCAGAACTTCAAAGTTGTTATGACAATTGAAAGAATGATTGAATGACAACATAAAAATAAAGTAGTGACTAAACTGGGGAGGGACTGACTGCACATTGTAGTATTCAGTACAAAATGTAAGTGGTTCCGTTTCCTTTAATAAACTATCTCAGGCGACTTAGCTTTTATTTTATACTCAGTAGCTCAGTGGTAAAAGGCAAGCTGACATACTGGATTATGTGTTTTTCTTTTATAAGAGAAAATTTGTTTTTAAACTTGAAAGAAAAACAAAGACCGCCTCACTGCTCAGCTTCTTAACCAGTTTTTGCTAGTTGTATTCTAAATGACTCTTTAATGTGAAATCTTGAAATGTGTGCAGTATAACCAAGCATTGCTAGAAAAATCTCTCCACTTTGTTTGGTATGGATCATTTATTATGGTCTGTTCCACTACACAGAAATGTCTTCTTTCAGGCCTGACGCAAGAGCACTGAAAAGGTTAAATGACTTGCTCAGAGTCGGACAGTATTCAAACTGGATAATGAAAAATTCAAACTGTAGATTATAGGATGATGCTTGACTAGTTTCATGAACCTTTATATGGGTTCTTGCTGATGTGTTTTATTGTCCACTTCACAGACCAGCTGTGAGCAAAAAAGCTGATTAGATCCTTCCCTCCTTTGCCGTTTACGAGCTGCACTCCAGTGAGTACTGTAGCATGTGCATTTCTTTTTGTCTGAACCTGTAAAGGATAATAAACCATCCTGAGCATTCTCTTTGGTCTATCATACCATAGCATTCCTCTCATTCAGCCTGCTGCTGTCAAGTCTAGTCTACAGTGTTCTGGGTTACACACTGGGGAAGGTGAACTTGTACTGCAGGCAGCAGTAATACATTTTATTTTATTTACCATTTGTTAACCAGGGTAATCACTGATACAGCAGGAATATTTTCAGGCTTAACCTAGGAAAAGCAGAGTGCAGACTAATAACAGAAAAAGAAGTTATATACGTACAAATGACAAGTACAAGTACAATATCCAGCAAGGAAAAACACTTTAATAACTTAGTACAAGTCTACCTCATATTAAGGTATATACAGTTAAATGTACAGTGTTACTGTAGGTTACTTAGGGGTATAGTAAGACACCTCTCAACTTCTTAGAGCAAGAAATCTGGACAAAGCCATTAATAAAGGTGGGACAAAGGCCCAAAAATAGAGACATTATTTAAATATTGCTGTTACAAACTTAGAAAGGTGATAGACTTTCTGAAGGGTATGAAGTCTGGAACTCAAATGCCTGTCATTATTTTCTAACTTCAGTCTTTAATGATTTGCCACTAATTTGCCAGCAAAACCACAATTTTATGAAAAAAGGGTGCAGATGGTACTTACAGATTTACTTAGGAATGAAGTCATCGATCAACCCCTGTTTGAGTACTTGTATGTTGCACATCCTCTATTACCAGTTATCCAGGGTCTGCCCAAGGTCCACAAGGACCCTAGTTTTCCACCTATGAGACCTATAGTGGCTGGCAGAGGGTGGTCTACCGAACCACTCTCAGTCTATGTCGAGGGCAAATTGAGACCTGTGGTAGAAGCTAATTGTTTTATACTCAAGGATACCAAGCAATTTTTGTTAGACCTATACCAATTTGTCGGCACTTGTTCGTATGTGGGAGATATTATTTGGGTCACCTTGGATGTCCAATCACTTTTTACAGTGATCCCCAACCAGGATGGTCTTGAAATGATTGGCACCTATTTGAGGAGATCAAGTCTTATGACAGGACCGGACGTGGACCTGGTTCTCCTTCTATTGGAGACAGTATTGGTGTCCAATGTATTTTGTTTCGAAGATAGTATATTTCTTCAACAGGATGGCGTGGCTATGGGCACTTCTTGTGCCAATAGCTACGCCAACTTAGTTATGGCTGAATGGGAGCATAGGGTCCTTTTCCAACATGCCATGTACCAGGAACATGTACCATTCTACAGGCGTTTTGTGGATGACCTTTTCCTGGTTTGGAAAGGTACATCAACACAACTACAGTGTTTTTTCAGTGAGATTAACACAACCATTGATTTCCTGAGTTTCACTATTGATTGGTCTGATACACGCATCCCGTTCTTAGATGTCTATGTTGAAAAATTAACTGATGGGATGGTGAATACAGGCCTTTACCGTAAATCTTGTCATAGGAACACCCTTTTACATCGCCATAGTATGCATCCTGGCTTTGTATATAGGAACATTGTACGTGGACAAGCGATGCGTACATCCAGATATACACCTAATGTTTCTGCATACAGTAGGGGGGCAGTGGACCTTGAGAATAGATTGAGGGAACGTAGCTATAGCCCCCTAGATATTAGTACAGGTATGGATGACATTGTGGGTCTCAGAGACACGAGAGCTATGCCATACTTCTCAAGTGGAGCTCACAATTATTATTCAGTGAGTAGCACTGAAGAACAGGATAGTGCCATTTTGCCTGGACAGGGCCAACAAATTGTTTTTCCCATCTATTATACAAAAGACATTGGTCACATCAAGGACATCTTTGTTAAACATTGGCATGTTCTATCGGTAGATCCGAAAATTAAGGAGATTAGTGGTGATAGACCAAGGTTCGTGTACCGTAACAAGAAGAACCTCAAAAACATCTTATGTTATCCAAAGACAGTATATACTCGACCATCAGGACAAGGAACCTATATGGCTCCATGCAATAGGTGTAACTTTTGTTCTTTCATCTTGACTGATCCCATTTTTGTACATCCTTTGGGATTAGGAGAACACACTATACGAGTATATGGTGACTGTATGTCCAAAGACGTTGTTTACCTGGCCACGTGCGTATCCTGTCCCGTGTTTTATGTTGGCAAAACGAACCGTTGCCTGAGGGACAGGATACGTGAACATGTGTACAACATCAGGAAGGGTCATCTACACAACGCACTTGCTAAACGTGCATGAGTATGCTTCACATCATTTCAAGTTCAGAATACTTGAACAGATCTCTAGAACATATAGAAGGGGGGACATTGAGAACTATACCGAGGCCAGAGAGACTTTTTGGATTATTAAATTTAGGGCTGACATGTCACCAGGTCTCAATGGGAAAGTCCCACTACGCCCACTGTTGAAGCTTCGAAGATTGAGATATCACAAATGAGTCAGTGGGTGTCATACACAAAAAGCATATTGATTTTGTGTGCATCTCTGTTATATATTCTTCATTCATATATGGAGGATTTGTATATATATACATCATTATGTTATACTCTACACCACATATCATTGTTCATTTTCACTTTTATGATTTTTATTTTATTTTATATGCCATTTTTATTGATGTTTGACGTTATGGCACTTGTGCATTTGATGATTATTTACAAGCTCTAGCTCTGACATCGAGCCTAGATAATGAGTTCTGTATTTCCATTGGTGCACTTGGTTTGGCGCCTTTATTCTTTTTATATTTAAGCAGTTTTTGTATATATGTTACTTGCACTGAGGTCTGAAGAAGCTATTTAGCGAAAGCGCTAACCGACGTCCATTATAATTAAAGTTTTGGCTTTTATCTTTGGGCTAAGCTGGATTATTTTGTTTTTGAGTGAAGCTTACTTGGTCACGGAACACTGTAGCGTTAACTGCTACCCCTTCATTGTTTTGCTCTAATATTAAGTTTTTTATTCAGTATACCTTGCTGTTTTTATTGAGCATTCACTCCGCACGGATTTTTTATTCTTTGACAAATGACCCAATGTTTGCAGTGAGACAGATAGTTAACAAGAAGCTAGAGATGAGGAAATAGTCCAACTGGGCATTTCTAGAGTTGGACAAAGCATATGACAAGGTCCCAAGAAAGCTGATTTGGGCAATCTTGTGATGGTTTGAAGTCCCAGAAACACTGGTAAAATTAGTGCAGGCTATGTCAAGGGCCCAATGACACAAGTACGATAAGTCTCACAGAGGGGTTTCCAATGGGACTTGGTGTGCGCCACGGTTCAGTTTTGAGCCCAGTACTGTTCATACTGGTGATGGACTACTTTAGCAAACAGGTTGCAGGAGACAGCTCAACAAAGCTGCTGCATGCAGATGATGTGGCATTACAAGTAGATTCAGAACAAGAACATCAGAAAATGATAGGAGAATGGAGTCCAAAGCTGAAGGCATACAGAATGGAACAGTATAGATAAGACTGTTCTAATGGCAGCAAATAGGGGAATCAAAAGAAAAAGATAAGAACTAAGACAGAATGGAAAATAGTGGAACATGCAGGGGTAGTGTGTGACAGAAGAATGCCAAAGAGTAAGAAGTGCAAAACAGTGTTGCAACTAGTGCTGCTGTACAGTGCAAAAATCTGAACAGTGAAGGCAGTGAGTGAATCTGAGGAACCTAGAGGTGATGGAGATGAAGTGCCTATGATGGGTGACAAGATGCACACTGTGGGACACAAAAAGAAATGAGGACATTAGAGCAGAAGCCCAAGTAGCTCCAATTGCAGAGAAGATCAAACAGAACAGATTATGGTGATTCAGGCCCATGTGCAGGAAAGAAAAGCACAATCTGGTGAAGAAGATTTGGAACAGACAGAAAAAAGGCAAAAGGAAAGGGATGGATTGTGTGAAGGAAGACCTGCAACAATCAGGCATAACTGTCAAAGAAGATGGGATAGTGGCATTGAATCAAGATAGATGGCGACGGTTGAAGTGACACTCTGACCCCATGTAGAAAATGGGAAAAAGGAGGCTTATGATGATGATGTACACCCAGGTATGTCATCTGGGAATGTAGAAGGGGGGGTGAAGTTAGAGCTACATTTATCTGCTAGCAAATTGGTTATGTCTGCGATATCATTTACTATTATCTCTGCAGTGCTGGGCATTGTTTATGATATTTCTCACACTCCTTTACTTCTCTCTTCTCTTCATCATACTGAGCTTCTCTGACTACTACCATCTTCATTTTTCTCATTTACTCCTACTCTTGCTCTATTTTTTTCTTATTGTCCCACCCTCCTTATATTCAACATGTAACACCTCTTATCCCCCATTAATTCTGCTAAGATTTCATGTAAAACTGTAATGCCAACCCTTTGTTATTTCACATTCTAGCAAATTTAACAGGAATATGCACCAATAGATTTTTCTTATTTTAATTGACCTATATGTGTGTGTGTGTGTGTGTGTGTGTGTGTGTGTGTGTGTGTGTGTGTGTGTGTGTGTGTGTGTGTGTCTGTGTGTGTGTGTGTGTGTGTGTGTGTGTGTGTGTGTGTGTGTGTGTGTGTGTGTGTGTGTGTGTGTGTGTGCAATTTTACCTTTACTTTTTTAACTGAATTTTCATGGCAATTGTAGATTGTTTATTGGGGACCTACAGACACTGGCTCCTACCCAGTTCGGCTTTGTTAAGGGCAGATCCTGTCTCTTAAACCTGGTCGATTTCTTTGAAACAGTCACCAAGGCCATTGACGAGGGGAAGGTGATCCACACAGCCTACCTGGACCTCGCAAAAGCCTTCGATACAATACCCCACTCGGGCATTATAGATAAGCTCACCAGCTTAAATATAAACTGAAGAAAAGATGTAATGGCAGGAGGAACGCTGATAGACAATTCAGGAAACCACAAGTCAATAGCGTATAAAAGTTTAATATCCGCTTTCGTCACAACTTCATCAGAATACAATGAGAACAAAACCAGGTAGTTTAAATACACCAATCAATTAATGCCCAATTAACTTAAATAAAATGTATAATGTTAAAAAATTAATTAAACATTAAATAAAGACATTAAATCTATATCTTTAGAAACAGTTAATTTACGATGTTTTAAAAAACACTTCATATTAATAGCTTCATTAAGTCCTGGGGAAATGTCAGATTTTAATCTGACTTGCCAAAGGGTTTCCCGCTGTTCAATGTAATTCTTAAAATCCCCAGCCCTCTTGTCAGATTTACAAATCTCTAAAACAGAGAACAAAAATTTTTTAAAAACATGTTACAGAGTGTTTATATAAGGCGTTGTTAGAATCCTTACTTTTAATAGCGTATAAATGTTCTTTAATACGAGTGCCTAAGGTTCTCGTAGTCATCCCTACATAGTTTCTTCCCCACATTCCATCACTGAGGGAATTTCACTTATTATTGACGCTGTGTTGGGGCCATTATTGAATGACAATTTGTCTTTCATTAGAGATTCTTGGCATTTTTTAGAAAAAATGAGAGTTTTTTCTGAAGAGCAACAGTTTGATCCCGTAAAACACATCATCTTTACAATGGACGTTATTTCATTGTACACATGCATTCCCCATGAGGAGGGTGTTGATTCTGTTCGTAGCTATTTGGTTAAAAGGAAGCTTTTCAATAACTCCATTATTTCTTTGATTTGTAGGTTTTTAGATATTATTTTAGAAAATATTTTTTTCTTGTTCAACAGTAGATATTATAAGCAAAAACGTGGTGTGGCCATGGGGTCTCCAGCAGCCCCCGCCTATGCTAATCTTGTCATGGCATGGTGGGAGCTTGAGTTTATTCCCATTCTAAAGGAGAAATTTAACATCATCTTTTTTTGTAGATTTATCGATGATTTGATTTTCATCATTGAGGGTAGTCATGACACTGTTCAGACTTTAATTGGTCATGTTAATTCTTTTTCCAGCTATCTTAAGTTTACATTAGGTGATGCTGGGTTAAGTGTCAATTTTTTAGACACCCACATTTGGTGGGACATTAACGACCAAAAATTTCACAGTAGAATTCACAGAAAAGAGACCTTCACTAACGGATATTTACATAACTGTAGCGGACATCCTAAACATGTTACAAAAAACATTCCTAGAGGACAATACATCAGAGCAAGCCGAATGACTACTAAGGAAGAGATTTTAATACAGGAATTTCATTTTATTGCCTCTTTGTTTATACACAGAGGCTATGATGAAAGTTTTTTACTTGATATTGGTAATGAAGTTTACGATAAACGTTTTACACACTTTCCTCCTATTCTTCATCGGTCTTGTAACATTCACAATACTCTTAGAGCACGTACACACAATGATATTAGTGGTGACAATTTTTGTTCTCTTGATATGAGTAGCGACATTTATAAAATTAAGGTTATTCTTGAGAACAATTGGAAGGTCATTCAGGGTAATCCAGACATCATTCAGGTTATTGGGACTAAACCCAGATTTGTGTTTCGTAAAAACAACACTCTTAAGAGTATTTTGGAATGTCATGTCCAAAATGACTTCTCAGCGAAGAGAAGAAAGAAGGGCATGTTTCGGTGTCAGCATTGTAACATTTGTCGTTACATATCTGAAGGTCCTTACATCAACATTATTACCTCAGAAAAAATTATAGAAGTATCTGAATTTGTTGATTGCAACAGTTGTGGGGTTGTATACATCAGTATGTGTTCTACTTGTCCTGCCTTCTATGTAGGGATGACTACGAGAACCTTAGGCACTCGTATTAAAGAACATTTATACGCTATTAAAAGTAAGGATTCTAATAACGCCTTATATAAACACTCTGTAACATGTTCAGTTTTTAAAAAATTTTTGTTCTCTGTTTTAGAGATTTGTAAATCTGACAAGAGGGCTGGGGATTTTAAGAATTACATTGAACAGCGGGAAACCCTTTGGCAAGTCAGATTAAAATCTGACATTTCTCCAGGACTTAATGAAGCTATTAATTTGAAGTGTTTTTTAAAACATCATAAATTAACTGTTTCTAAAGATATAGATTTAATGTCTTTATTTAATGTTTAATTAATTTTTTAACATTATACATTTTATTTAAGTTAATTGGGCATTAATTGATTGGTGTATTTAAACTACCTGGTTTTGTTCTCATTGTATTCTGATGAAGTTGTGATGAAAGCGGATATTAAACTTTTATACGCTATTGACTTGTGGTTTCCTGAATTGTCTATCAGCGTTCCTCCTGCCATTACATCTTTTCTTCAGTTTTTGGTGTGTTTGGCATCTTTATTTGGTTTTTGGTCTTTTGCCTTGTCATGGCGGAGGTTGCAGATGATACCTTGTTGAATTTATCGGTGCATTCCACACCAACATCGGGAACTGACAAAATTAACAGTTTACTTATTTCAACATTGCTTGACATTCAAAATTCGCTGAAGTTCTTGGTGGCGAAGGCCAGTAGTTCGGTTAATTCAATTCAAGTATCTAGCCCAGTCGGGGCTTGTGATGAATTACAAACAGTTATTGATTTGGGAAGTCCTTTACATCCTGACATTGGGTGCGCAACTAAGAAACAACGTTTTTCTACTCACCCTGGCGGTTCCGACAACGTTAGTTGTGCTTTTTTACTTAACCGGGAGAATAATCCTTTCAACGTTTTTAATCGGGGCCCTTTGGAGATCAATAATGGTCAACTGAACAGCCAACGAGACCTTCTCTTAAAGCTCCTTAAAAGGTATAAGTCTTTAGATTTAGAGAATTGTTATTTTGCAAAGTGCATTGAACTTGGTGTTGTACCTAAAGGCTTATGCTTTTTTAAGTGCCCTAATGGTGTCAATTTGTGACATCCAATGTTTGATTCATTGGTTGCTTTTTTTAATGAAGCTGGACTTCAGTTTTTACAATTATTAATTGACAATAATATCGATAAAATGAGTCTGATAATGAACGACATTACAGAAATAGAGACTTCTATTAGATGTCAACTTTCTGGGGATGCATTTAATGCATTATTTTCATTTTTAACTAAAGAACTGTCTGAACATTCTAAAGATGTCATGAGCAGGAAGCAGTCTAAATTAGAAAGAGACATTGTATCTTATAACAACAAGACTGCTTATAACCATTATGCTCCGAATCAGCGTAATTACGATAATCAAGGACAAGGTGCTACTTTTGTTAAAAAACGCAGCTATTTTGGCGCTGCTTCCAAAATTCATTATGGCAGTTCAAACACCATCACCAACGCGCTTAAAAGTGGCCACAGCGATTATGATGTGGCTTTTCCGCCTTTGGCACCTTCTTCTTCTTCATTTGCAGACATTTTACATGATAGATCTCCAAATAAACATCCTACTGTCAGCAAAGAGGATGTTGCAGTTGCTGACAGTCTCACTGACTGTTTGGGCACCAATAAAGGTAACAAAAGAAAACCTTTATCCACTTCCACTGAGCCTTGTGCTAGTAAGAAAAACCATCTCATTAACACAAAAAGCTCAGTTTTAACTAGAAGTCGGACTTTTTTGGGCTCGAATTCGTCGGGGGACGAAGCTTAACTGGTCAACTAGACAGTTTTGGCATTATTAATCTGTCTGAACATTCGTTTACAAATTTTGAATTGACTGTTTTAAAATATGGTCTTAATTTTATTCCCAGTCACAGGGCAAATTATGGCAAAACCATTATTGACATAAAGAAGTTCACTAGAAGATTAAATCTTTCTTATTTAATGCACGATTTACCTGATGCTAGCAATTTTATTAGTAGGCCTTCTTGTTATGTTCCTAATCTTCATTATACTATTAAAACTTATGAAGATTTTTGTATTAAAGAAATTGACAATTTATTTAAAACAAACAATTATGTTTGTGACAACTTGTCTTTTCAAGAAAGGAAAGCCTTAAGAAATTTAAAAGCCCTTACGGGGCAACTTAGATTTAAGAAAAGCGATAAGGATTCCAATATTGTTATTATGGATTATGAACGTTACAATTGTAACATGCAAAAAATGTTAGATAACTCTTGTGAATATGAACCTATTGCTTTTTATGATATTTTAAAATGCTTTCGGACAGTACACTCACATTTGTATGATGCTCTTATGTCTGGTGAAATTAGTTTAAGTTTATATAATTTCTGTCTTGTGGAACAACCTAAAATAGGAGTCATATTTGGGATTCCAAAAACCCACAAGGACTTGCTGAATCCACCCTTACGTCCTATAGTTTCTTCCCCACATTCCATCACTGAGGGAATTTCACTTATTATTGACGCTGTGTTGGGGCCATTATTGAATGACAATTTGTCTTTCATTAGAGATTCTTGGCATTTTTTAGAAAAAATTAGAGTTTTTTCTGAAGAGCAACAGTTTGATCCCGTAAAACACATCATCTTTACAATGGACGTTATTTCATTGTTCACATGCATTCCCCATGAGGAGGGTGTTGATTCTGTTAGTAGCTATTTGGTTAAAAGGAAGCTTTTCAATAACTCCATTATTTCTTTGATTTGTAGGTTTTTAGATATTATTTTAGAAAATATTTTTTTCTTGTTCAACAGTAGATATTATAAGCAAAAAGGTGGTGTGGCCATGGGGTCTCCAGCAGCCTCCGCCTATGCTAATCTTGTCATGGCATGGTGGGAGCTTGAGTTTATTCCCATTCTAAAGGAGAAATTTAACATCATCTTTTTTTGTAGATTTATCGATGATTTGATTTTCATCATTGAGGGTAGTCATGACACTGTTCAGACTTTAATTGGTCATGTTAATTCTTTTTCCAGCTATCTTAAGTTTGCATTAGGTGATGTTGGGTTAAGTGTCAATTTTTAGACACCCACATTTGGTGGGACATTAACGACCAAAAATTTCACAGTAGAATTCACAGAAAAGAGACCTTCACTAACGGATATTTACATAACTGTAGCGGACATCCTAAACATGTTACAAAAAACATTCCTAGAGGACAATACATCAGAGCAAGCCGAATGACTACTAAGGAAGAGATTTTAATACAGGAATTTCATTTTATTGCCTCTTTGTTTATACACAGAGGCTATGATGAAAGTTTTTTACTTGATATTGGTAATGAAGTTTACGATAAACGTTTTACACACTTTCCTCCTATTCTTCATCGGTCTTGTAACATTCACAATACTCTTAGAGCACGTACACACAATGATATTAGTGGTGACAATTTTTGTTCTCTTGATATGAGTAGCGACATTTATAAAATTAAGGTTATTCTTGAGAACAATTGGAAGGTCATTCAGGGTAATCCAGACATCATTCAGGTTGTTGGGACTAAACCCAGATTTGTGTTTCGTAAAAACAACACTCTTAAGAGTATTTTGGAATGTCATGTCCAAAATGACTTCTCAGCGAAGAGAAGAAAGAAGGGCATGTTTCGGTGTCAGCATTGTAACATTTGTCGTTACATATCTGAAGGTCCTTACATCAACATTATTACCTCAGAAAAAATTATAGAAGTATCTGAATTTGTTGATTGCAACAGTTGTGGGGTTGTATACATCAGTATGTGTTCTACTTGTCCTGCCTTCTATGTAGGGATGACTACGAGAACCTTAGGCACTCGTATTAAAGAACATTTATATGCTATTAAAAGTAAGGATTCTAACAACGCCTTATATGAACACTCTGTAACATGTTCAGTTTTTAAAAAATTTTTGTTCTCTGTTTTAGAGATTTGTAAATCTGACAAGAGGGCTGGGGATTTTAAGAATTACATTGAACAGCGGGAAACCCTTTGGCAAGTCAGATTAAAATCTGACATTTCTCCAGGACTTAATGAAGCTATTAATTTGAAGTGTTTTTTAAAACATCGTAAATTAACTGTTTCTAAAGATATAGATTTAATGTCTTTATTTAATGTTTAATTAATTTTTTAACATTATACATTTTATTTAAGTTAATTGGGCATTAATTGATTGGTGTATTTAAACTACCTGGTTTTGTTCTCATTGTATTCTGATGAAGTTGTGACGAAAGCGGATATTAAACTTTTATACGCTATTGACTTGTGGTTTCCTGAATTGTCTATCAGCGTTCCTCCTGCCATTACATCGTTTCTTCAGTTTTTGGTGTGTTTGGTGTCTTTATTTGGTTTTTAGCTTAAATATAAACCCCTATGTCACTAGATGGGTTGCAAACTGGCTCAAGGACAGAACCCACATGGTTAGAATTGCTGGAGCCATGTCAGACTCCAAACCAGTTACAAGTGGCGTCCCACAAGGCTCAGTCCTGGGACCTCTCTTGTTCGGTACATATTTCTCGGAGGTACAGGCCAACACGGAAGGACTGTGACTGACCAAGTTTGCAGATGACTGCAAACTGGGTGCCATAATCGACTCTCCAGCCGACACAAGCATCCCACAAAAGGGCCTCATAGAAACAGACAACTGGTGCCAGATCCATGGCCTCAAGCTAAATGCCAAAAAGTGTATAGTCATCCCCGTCGGCAAAAACAAAGTGCCCACAAATTACCACATAGATGGTAATCCATTACGTATGGAAGAAATAATTAGGGACCTGGGGACCCAAGTTGATAGCAATCTCTCATTCGATAACCACGTGGCCAAAGTTGTTAGAAAAACATTTTATGTAGCCCACCTAATCATGAAGGGATTCACATCTGGATCAGGGGAGGTCATCGTGCCTCTTTACTCATCCCTCATCAGGCCCATAATTGAGTACAATGCCCCTTTTGGGATGTACCTTACCAGACACCTGCAGCAACTGGAAAGACCCCAAAAGTACCTCACCAAGAGGATCAAAGGGCTCAAACAGATGCCATATGCTGCCCGGTTAAAGAAACTCTAGCTCTACTCAGTGGCATACCGCCTGCTCAGAGGCGATCTGTGCCTGACGTATAAAGCCATGTCCAACCCAGAATTAATGGACATGCTGCACCTCAGAAAATCCAAATCCCATCAAGCTACGCGCTCGAGAGACTTGAACCTCAGCACTGAAATAAATAGAACATGCTGGAGGGACAGATTCATAACCAAGAGGCTCCCTTCACTCTGGAATAAAATCCCAGTCCAGGTTAGGCAGAGTCCCTCATTGACTCTCTTCAAGAGGAATCTTGATGAGTGGATGGCAGATCGTAGATTTACTCCGGGTATCATTTCTGTGTCACTGTTAGACAGAGGCACAGTATACTAACCTCGAAAAAGGGCATAGCAAAATTCATTTAAAATGGGTGGCGAAAGCCAAACACACTCTGGCTAGGCTTGTAAATGCCCTAGGGCAGATAGCCTAGTATGAACCTATGAACCTATGTTATGTAATACCATCGTTCTTCAATAGTATTACATAAATGTAAATGCATTGTCTTTATATTATATTGTTGTAAATGCAGCTTTTCTCCCCGGGACTCCATTAAAAACAGGCTCTTCTTGGCCCAATGGACTATCTGGTAAACAAACTGTAAAATAAAATAAAAATAAAAAAAAAAAAAAATATATATATATATTATATATATAAATATATATATATATATATATATATATATAATTTGTACTGTACAGCTTCTTTATATTTGGGTTCCACAATAGGTGTTTACTTTTTAATTTGGCATTGTATTTACTTCACAAGGGACAAATGCATCTATGTAGTTATAAAGTAAAACAATAATAATGTAAAGACCAAAACAGTATGGATTTTAGGACATTTGGACATTCCTTTATGGTAACTGGAAAGACACATTCAGGTAAGGGGGAAAAGTATGGGTATAGTGGGTGAGGGGATGCTCCATTACCCTGCACAGGACCGATTTGACCATGATCTGGCTCTGAGCTACATCGACGGAAACACACAAAATATGCAGCTCTAGGAATGTAACATGACACCTCCTGCATTTTCTTTCCCTTAGTTCCAGATGTCTTGGCTAAATGCAAACCACTTTTTTTCCTGCTTTTGCAGCTGCCAGACAATTTCACTGAAGCGTATGCATTTCTATTCTCGAAGGATTCCAGACTAAGTGTGTGCGGCTCCAGACAGTATATTTATTTAGTCAATTTGATAACCTGAGTAGATTACTGATCCAAATGGACCCATTCCATTCTCAGCCCGGACAAAGATAAATGACAATAGTCAAGTAAGTTAACAAGAAGCATTATGAATACAATAAAATGTTTTGTGCAGACAGCAATGAAACAACAGAAATAATAATAAATATACACAGTACAAGGGGCAGTAGCAGGTGATGGTTCGAATAAGGAGGAAAGAAGAGGAAGAGAAAAACAGTAAATGGCTACAGCATAAAGTGCATACAATAACAAAAGAGCACGCATTAATTCTATACAACATATACAATGTGGAAGATATGGTTAAAACATGATTGGAAACAAGAACTAAACACCAAAACACAGCTATAAACCCAAGTATAAAACTCCACTGGTCGGGAGTCAGGACATATTTTCTTAAGGCGTTTAAATTCCAGGAAAAGACTGATGCAGCGCACAGAAAGATAGCTCCAATTATTTATACACAAGCAGAAAGAGTGCGCCGCTTCAGGTTTATGATAAAACAGAATGATCGAATCATCTGGCGTATTAACAGGTGTTAGTGCATACAGCCACTGAAAGTAAAGGTATTACGAATAACTGAAAAGCTGGGTACTGATTGAGGAATGGACCGTGCTGGTTCAGAAGCGCTCACACAAACATTAGGAGACGTGTGCTTTTCACCAAATTATTGCCAATTCCTACCGTGAACTGAACACAGCCAGCTGCCCTTGTTGCCATAGTAATAACTTGTATTGCCACGTTCTGCACGTGCCACACGTCGCGAAGCAATGAACTTTGAGAGCGATCTCGGGAATTTCCAGGGCTGCGAACCTCAGCTGTGCAAGATGCTGGAGGGCGCTAAACTGTGGTCGTACGGAAAGCTATAAGGGTTTCTTAGTCGAGACCAGTGTATGCCTGTATAATGTTTACATACTCTTGAGATTGGGGAAGGGATTGCCTCTTCAAATGTACAACAGTGACCAATGAATCAGTTCAGTTAAATTTATATATATATATTTATAAGTGCTTGGTGGGCGGGGTGTAGTCTGAAAGAAAGGGAAATGAGGGTAGAGTTTGGGTTTTGATTAGGTTGCCAAGGTATATGAAAAGCAAAACTGTCGATCCAACAAAGAGCACATAGATGCGTGTAAAAGTGTCTGTATGAGTGTGTACTGACTGTGATGGCCTTTCGCTGTATAGCGTTTCATAGAACGTCCAAATTTTTGCTTCATATATTTGATCTCACACTCATAAAACTTGTGATTTTCTGGCTTTTAATTTGGATTTGAAGTCGTCAAATAATGACAGACATTTACATTTCAGACTTAATACCTTTCGGAGTTTGCTTGCTAATGCCAAACCTGTTATTCTAGCAACCTTTCTAAGTTTATACAAGTAATATTTCAAAGCTGTCCCTGATTTTGGATCTTCACTCCACCTCTCCCTTCTATTTAGCTTTGTTCAGAATTCTTACAGCCATATTATCTGTAATATAGTCCGAGCTGTGCCCACTTTTATTAAGAATAAGACAAACGCAAAAGACAAGCCACCATGCTGAAATCACGATATAAATCCATTATAAAACAAAGGAAAAAATGTCCAAGTGTAGGAGGAACAAAGCCATACATTCTCAAAGACCCCTGATCAATCTAAACAAGCACCTAAGAGGGTTACGTAATACTTCAAAGGCCAAATTTGAAGAAAAAGGACAACTGCAAAGGCGTCTACAGCTATGTCCATCCATAACTTTGGGGAAATATGCAGCAATGCTCAGAATTTATTGTAAATGATATCACCCACCCATTATTCTATTAGGAAAACTTGGCTAAGCTTAGAATCCCCCTGAATTAGTAACAATCTATGAATTTTAACATTTTCCATTTGCATACATTATAACATCACATATGTTTTCTTTCTTTAGAACTATATTCAGTCCAATATTACATACATTTCTCAACTCCTGCCTTCCCTTACACCTCGATCATCCTCCTGAACATTATTCTGCAAGTATTGTTCTCACAGTTTCCATTTATTTCTACATAATTTGCTCCTTGTCTTTTCTAAAGATCTCCCTCCCAGGTCTTTTATTTCTTTTACAATATTCAGTACTTCAAATACAGTTGGTTTAGAGCTTGATTTCCATTTTCTAGTAATTGCTTTTTGGTAGTCAGTAGAATTTAATTTAAAAAAGCTCAGATCCTGTGCCCAGCTCAAAAGAATAATTTCCTTATTTACAGCCATTTGCTAGCCCAATATTTCTGACAGTACTCTGTAAGGAATTTTTTAAATCTGCCAACTCATTACAATTGTGGATGTATGCGATAGTTGATATGTACTGGGTGCTATGAATTACAAAGTGTGCAGTATGCTTGATTGGATAGGTTATGTGCTAGGTGTTTTATTGAAGGAGATCATTTTCAGTTCTTGGTTGACAATGGGAATAAGTGTCACATATTTGGGCTTAGGACTGGAGATGCATTATGGAATATTGCTAAATGATGGGATGTTTAGGTTACTTTGAGAGTTTAATGATAGCTGAAGATTACTTCTGTGATTTTGAATGGTTAGTGTACTTGGTATTGGATGACAGTTTTTAAGTAGAACACTTCCTATGTTAAAGTTGCTAATATGTCATATGATTGGCAGTTAGTGCAGAGGATTAGGTCTCTGAGCCATTAATGAGATGGAGCTTATAGCCCAGGGTACATAGTTTGATTTATTCCACCTTCATGTGGCTGCTGTATGATTCTGAGCTAGTCACGTAACCAGAGAGTGTATCTGGATCAGCCCTGAAAAGGTGCACTTGTTCTCGGTAAGGTTACACAGTTAACAAATATACATAAAATGCAGCTGAAGGAGCAGAAAGTTTCCTTTTTTTAGACAATGGCAGTCATGGTCCTGTCCGGGTAAGACATCATGCGTTTGCATATTTTATTTAGACACATTTGTAGATGTGTATGATTTTGGAGTGTTAGTAAAGAAAGAGTGGGTAGGCAAGGGTGGAAAATAAGAATAATTTTACTAATAGCATCTACATTCTTTGGTGAGTCAGTGGTAGATATGCTAAAGGGTTTTTAGATGTTCTTGGAACTTATATACAGAGTTATGGATATGAAGATTGGAAGAAATATAAATCAGCCGTAAAAGAGAACTTTAAAAAGCAATGGACCTGCCACTGTTCTTACCCTCCCTGAATATATCTGTCTAACTAATATACATTCTTTCTCCTCTCTCTCCACTGTTTCCTCTTATAACCAACCTTTACTACCATTAACCACTTCATTCCTTTACCTTCCTCCAGTGACCTCTACACTTTCCTTTTCCCTTACTTTCTCTGTAAATACCCTTTAAGATATTGGTTCAGTTCATATATTATATAACATTTTTAATACACTACTGATGTCTGTTTCCAGTTGCCTTTCAAATAAGCTGTATATATTACTAGAGTCTTAAATTACTATGGAATTGTTAAATTGCTTGTATTATATGAACTTAAATTGTTTGTAATAATTGGAGCTTTTCTTCCCAGGCCTCTGCTGAAAAATGGCTTTGGCTTAGTCAGACACTCCCAGTCAACAAATGTAAAGTAAAATAAGTAAAATAAAGAAAGAAAGCATGACCAGTCCAGATCCCAAGGCATACCTGTCAGCTGTACAGATTTTCCCAGAATGCCCGGATTTTTGCCTCATATTTTTGGCCTGCTCCTCATAAAATTTTGTTTTTCTGGCAAATCACTGGCAAATCATTGAGGATTGATATCAGAAAGTAATGAGAGTTACAGACTTCATACTTTTCAAAAATTCATGCTAATGTAAAATCTGTTATTCTATCAACTTTTTGTGTTTGTAAGAGAAATATTTAAAAATTGTCCCTGTTTTGGGCCTCTGTCCCGTCATTATGTATGGCTTTGTCCAGATTTATTGGTCTTAGAGGTTGAGAGGTATGTGACAAGGTACTAATACAGGTAGTCCTTTTCAGTGAGTTTGTTTATGGGATAGAGGAAAGAGTTAAAATTTTAGTGAAGAAAATTTATTTGTGCGCTTGTAGGACTTGGATTCATATGTTTAGTTTCGTAGACATTTATATTCAGTTGTATAGAATTTAGGGAGTTATACTGTTTGTATAGGTTTGAGGTGCATTTGCTCTTTACTAGTTGTTAACCATAATCACTTGAGCAGATTGCAAATTTTTCCGTGTAGAGAAGGAGGCTGCTAGTTGTAAGGAAATTTCCTGAGTTGCTGTTGAAGGCATAGGTGAGGTGTGGTACAAGTACTAGAACTTTGACTGACACCTGATATAAAGGTCTAGGAGAGGAGGTGTATGCTTGATGGGTTACTCTTTGTGTACATTCATGTAGGTGTTGTTTATATTGAATTAAGAGTGTGAGAGGAACACTATAATACACTTATATTAGCTGTATAAATATGGGCCCTGTTAAACTTATCATGTTCCATTTGAATATACTTTTTTTATTTGAAAAAGAGGAAAGACAGTGGCTATGATATGCCCTTTTTTAAATTCATCTTGTTTTGAAAACACCAGTTTGTTATTTTCTAAATGTTCTATTAGGTATGTGCAAGCTACTTTTTTCAAGTATTTTACAGAGACACGAAAGAATAAGCATTGGTCAGTACTGTTTTTGTGCTGTTCACTTGGTAATTTTATGTAAGGATATGATTGTCTCGTAATTCCCATTGTTAGGTAATGTATCAGTCTGGAAGGAATCCTTACCAATGTGCTTTAGAGGGATGTCTATAAAAGCACTGCATCTGTGCAGGAACTGTGTGTGGAGTCTGTTGGTCAAGGGACAGCAATGGCAACAAATGACCTTAAAGAAAAACTCCACCTTAGAACTAAAAAAAAAATGTTTTCATTGTATCTTTGTTTTCTGAGATATTTTAATGCCTCAAGGTCATTCCAAGCGCTGCTTTTACAGTTGTAACGCGTTTCCCTCAGAATGGCAGATGGAGCCTGCCTTGGTAACATGATCTTGTTTTCTTGCTTTCATTTCTTCTTTCCAGAACGCATTTCAAGTCCTCTTTATATGAGTCATGCTAGACATAAGAAAGTGTTGTTTTCTCATGCCATAAAGATTGAATGGCAGGACTGTGAAGCACTGTCA